>NC_140442.1:2386610-2646610 GCF_963576455.1 Neolamprologus multifasciatus
TCTACTCCTCAGCACCCATTCATGACTCTGTCAGCCTCGAGCTGTATCCATCACGCAGCTACACCTGACAGCATAATGGAGATCTACAGTGCTTCAGCTCTGGCTGTGACGAAGGCATCCGCGGCCAAAAGCGAAGGGAGCCAACTGCACGGCTTCATAAAGTGCACGCTGGACTGTACACCAATGGTAACTTCACTGACACTTGGCAGCTTCTTCCAACTTCATCATCGCCCTTACACTTCCATCTTTGACCCGTTGCACGATTCTGTCTGTGTGATTTTCACATTACAGTGGAAATCATCTGGAAATACTAACAACAACCAGAAAAACCTTCATGCTCGACTTATAGTGTCGCACACAGGTTTGCAGGAAAATGTAGGTGCTCAGAGCCCAAGCAGTGACCTCCAGCAGCGTGGTGACCGCAGACTGAGAAATCTCAGTGAAATTCAAGCTAGCAGCAGTACAAAGCGGGCAGATCCCAAATTAAATTGACCTGAACTGTGAGCTGAGCTGTCACAGCATAGAGTAACTTTGACATACGACAGGTTCAGCTGCAAAGCGAAGCACGGTGAACAAAACGCCGCTTTAAGGAAAACAGTTGAGATCACAACGCGGCAAAGATGAATGCAATCATGGGCAATGAACTTTCAGCCTTTGGAGACAAACAGCTCTGGAAATAAATGGACAAATGATGGAAATAAAAAGGCAGCAAGACAGTGTGTCATTGGCATTTTACATTCAGTCTGGCATCTAGAACAGAACAGAAGTCCCTCATCAGATAGCAACGTAGTTGCTGCAGGACGGCAACTTAACTGCACGTTAATATGAGCAACCTTTGTTTTTATGTAACAACGTAACCACAATGCAACCCGTTGGCCACCAGCTGAGTGAAGTACCTGCTGTGTAGAGACACATCAGTGCAGACTGACTCACTCTGTGATTATTTGCAATCCTTCACCAATCTTCAGTCACTTTTCTATTTTTGCTTAAGCGTGTTGGAGCCGTTAGGAGTTCTTTTGTTTCTGAATATGATTTTGTGACTGCTTGCAACCACCAAAGACAGAATTCAGCATTTAAGAAGCGCAAGAAAGTAGAGCTGGGAGGTGTGTTGCTTTATAACATAGATGCAGATTCCTGCTTGGCTGATGTTGGTTCCATCCGTCCATTTTCTACCACTTAACGGGGTTATGGGCCCTTTCCATCTGCTGCTTCAGCCCCTCTGTCGGGTGTAGAGGACTTGTCAGTCTAATAATGAACTCTAGGTTTACTCTAGATTAGGCTTTGACTTTGAGATGCTTAAAGCGTGACTGGGTAACACCAAAGTCCTTCTCGAAGTCTTCGCCCAGTCGTTTGGATAAATTAATAATTATTTAAATAAATGTAATTTCAGTGGATTCAGATCAGCATTAAAACCGCATATAAAGAGTCACAGGTCAAGTTTAATAAAAACCACCTAAAGGTTATCTCCGCCCGGATGCGTGCTCCTCTGAAATTCTCCCGTGGATTTTAATTTTGGATTATTAGTGTCTGAGGCTCCACACCTCAGAGTTTGGAACAAATGGAGAATGAGGACAAGTACAGATTTCTACTGAACCCATGGTAACATGTGAGGTAAATGGAGCTTTTATTTGGTTTGAAGCTGAAGTTTATAAAAGTCCCAGTCGGCCTGATTGAACATCAGATGGTCTGTAAGTATTTCCAGTGAGGAAATAGTTTTGGTTTACAAGGATTTTCTGCACCTTTACTGTGTAAAAACAGCTTTTTTTTGTCTGTGGACTTCATAACATTCCTACATTGTCTCACATTGTTTTTGTTTACATCTCAGAATAAAGATCCAGGTTATCTTTATGGTTAAATTGAGCATCTGTCTGTCAAAGGAAGAACGGACATGGTCAGCTGGCCCAGCAAAGATCCACACTTTTAGTCCAAAGCACAGTTAAAACTTCCTGCAGCGTGTACAGGATGATTACACGAGACTCTGTGGGAAAGCATTTTCTTCCGGGTTTTAATTGTTGCTGTTGTTCTCAGCTTGTAGAAGAATTAACAGTTGTGGTCAATTTAAATGCAAACGCAGTTTGAGGGTGTCGGGAGGGTTCAGCGGGTTGAGCAGTGGTTCCAAAGGCGCCGCAGCTTTTTCATCAACCGCTGTAACGCAGTTTAAATTGAAAGGTAATGTGCTGTGACTCGAGTGTTTTTAAGGCACCGCAGCGTCAGTCCAGCACCGCTGAAGGTCACAGGGGTGACGGCGTCTGCGGCGTCAGCAGGACGCGCCCGTCTTTAACAAGATCGATCGCCAATAATCGAATTTAATGCAAATATCGGCGGCGGGTCCCGCTGGTGTGACGCCCGCCAGCAGGTGATGTTTAGAAGCCATTTACATGTTTGCAATCGCCTGAAGTGAAGCGAATAATACGAACACCTGAACCCTGAAGAGATGTTTGATACTTCACCTGAAGCCGGACTCGACGTGTGTGCATGTGCGAGCAGATCGGATATGAAACGTGCCTTTTTTTAAAAACAGCCCTAAACTTCCTCCTTATCATCTGAAGAGTAGCGTGTCCGACATCATCAGCATTAATCCTTTTCTTTAAAAATGACAATCTGTGTTTGCCAAAAAATAACTTACATGTTTTTCATTTCTTTGTTTTTCTTCCATAAGTTTACGTCTTGTGTTTCTGGTGTTTGTTTAGAGATCTGGCTGTAATGTTTCTGCTTTAATGGATATTCTGTTTCTTTTCTTTATGTTTTTTTATTATTTGGTTTTTATGACTCACATAAAGGTTAAATGAAATAAATGATTTATATTCATCTGAAGTGCATCAGCCTTGAAGGAAAACTTTCCTAACCCTCGGTGACTTCAGCCTTTTGTCAGACATTTAGGACTCAAACAAATCTGGTCTCTGTTGTACCGTCATTTTCTATTAACCGCTGAGATACGCTGCATGACCACATGAACAAAGTGCTTTTGTGCTACGGCATCAGCTCTGTTGTGTTTCTCAATTTGTGATAAAAACTTGGAAGCTGATTTGTTGTCCCTGGTGGAGATCCAGGTCGACGTACTGTATCGACCGTTACTTCAAAACTGATCGAGTTTGTTAATGGAAAACAAAAATCATATTTTTCTCTGTTTTGAAACCTTATGTGATGACGAGGGACAGATCGGACTGAAATCTTTGGCTTTGTTACATTTAGAATGACGAAAATGTGCAAAATTGATCCGAATACGATGCCTGAGCTGTAAACTCATGAAAGGTTTCCACAGACCTTCTATAGGAGCAGACGTTACATCTGCGTTCTGCTTCTTCACCTTTTATACAGCCGGTTACGTCATGTGAGAGAATACCATCATTGCATCATGTCAATTTGTGCAGCATCTTGTCTCCGAGATATTCCACGATCAGCTGTGAGTGGATTATATCACAGTGGAAGTGTTTAGGAACCACAGCCACTCAGCCACAGAGTGAAAAACAGAGGGGGGCACTGAATGCGTGAAAGGGACCAACTGCAAACCTCGTCTGGCATTAACATCAGCACAAAAACTGTGTGCCAGGAGCTTCATGACGTAGGCGTCACTGGTGGAGTAGCTCCTGTCGGTGTTGAGGTGGCCCACTGACAGGACACCAGTGCAGAACTGGTTTCATGCATTTCTACCAAAACTAAAAACTGGAACGGCACCACCAGATCGCTGAAAATTCAAACCAAAGAGGAGCCGCTTCAGGACATTTTAGAGTAAACAAGCTAACAAAGCACAAACAGCACCGTGATAGGCCAGATGTTTTCTATTGTTTACATTTCTAAGGTCCAGACAGGTCTTTATTTATTTCATATTGAAGACTGACGAAGGAGAAGACAGTCAGGGTGGAAGATTTCCTGAGATGGTGTTCAGAGGTTTCATCCACCGACGTGTTTGAGGAAACCAGGTAACAGATTGCCAACGTGGTGTCTTTTGACTCGACTCTATTTTTTAAAAAAAAAAAATTTTTCCCCTCTTTATTTATAAAGTTTTGCGCATGTAATTTGACATATCAGGCCCAATACAGCAAGCACTAACTGATATAAAGACATATATCAAAACAAATTAGGCCATTAAGATTCGGATGATAACAATAAAACAGAAAAAAGAAAGAAAGGAAAAAAAAAAACAAGAACCCCCACACAGAAAACAAACAAACAAACAAACAAAAAAAGAATAATTAAAAAAAAAATCAACTCCCCCCCAAAACCATAACAAAAGGGAATTCTGTGGCTTTTGACTCGACTCTAAAACAGTGGAAAATCTTAGTAGTGAAGCAATTAAAGTATTTTAACCAGCAAAGTAGCAAAAACTACTAAACCGTAACTGATTCTCCAAAATGATCAAATCCTCCTGTAAGAGTCGGTCAATCAAATTACAAGAGTTTGTGTCCGTTCACAGAATCAGCCGTACATACATTTGCTTCTGCTTTTCTAACTCAGCGTTGCTGGAGTCTGTCGCAGCCGTTACAGGGTGAGAGGCGGGGCCATCAGTCTGTCTCATGGCCAACACATAAATTACAAACACGCTTTCATACCAAGGGCCACTTTAGAGTCACCAGTACGCCCCGTGCATGTCTTTGGACCGTGGGAGGAAGCCAGGTAACCCTGAGAGATCCCGCAGGCACGTGAAGAACATGCAAACTCTACGCAGAGAGGCCTCGACTGGATTCAAACCTTCCTGCTGTGGATGACGGCGACTGCATCGCTGTGCCGCCCTATCAGGGTCCTGAAAGTACAAAAACATGACACATTGTCCCGACTCTATTCCCTGGAATTGGATGCATGAATCAGAGTCTCGTACCACGTTCTTGCATTCATACTTCCACACACTCACCGTTGGCAGTGTTTGTATCTGCTCTGCAGGTAATTGGCATCTCCTTTTTTTCCAGCCCTCTTCACCTCGATCTTCCCTGAAGGATGACGCCATATTTTTTTTTATTGATACTCGAGATGGTTGTTTTTATTATCGAAGCAAGCCTCCCCCTCTCAATTCCAATCCCAGCAGGGCCGCTCCGGTGTAATTTAATTTACCCTCTGTCCTTTTATGTATGTGGGATGTGCCTGCGTGTTTGGGGGCAGAGCTTTAATTGGAAATGCAAACTTAATTAATTCACAGCGTTTTTAATTGCTGCATGGTTTATTCAGCACGGCGGCGTGAAGAGAGCGCGCGTACTGGCTGCCTCACGCCTGCAAATATTTGATCACCTGGGGTGATATTGGGGATATTTTTTAACTGCTGGCTTCATCAGAACTAATCAAAAAGCTCGAACCTGCTCTCTTCTCCGCTGAAGCGTCAGATAATCTGCAGAATCAAACTCCCGTCTCTCATTAAAAACACGATTTTGATGAATTTTCTACATCCTTTAAAAAAAGTTTTCTCTCGTTTCACTTTGAATTAACGTTAAAGTATCATGTTGGTAAAAGTGCCACGCTATTTATTTATTCATTTATTTCTTTTTTTAAGAAATACGAATTAAATACAAATTAAAAATATTATTTTGGCTCCAGGCAGCTGGAATTAACTCGGAAACGTTTGGATTTTTGAAGGCTGCTGGGTAAGAAGGTGACCTCTCACAGTGAAAATATTTGGGACGTGACCCATTACCGTGCTTGAAATGGTTTATTTTAATGCACTACAGTCTTTTATTAGTGCCGAGTATGTTTTTCTCTCCTGAACTTTAACAAACTCCAGAGAACAAACACTTTGCAGGGCTGTGCTCTCATGAACCTGATTGTTCTCACAGAAAATCTCGTGCCAGACAGATTTTCTCTCAATACAAAGAAAACTATAATGACATAATGCCAAAATCTAGTTGGTAGTCAAAGGTAATAGAGAGCTTTAACATTCACTCTGTAAGAATGGACTGATTCAAAGTCCTGAACACATTTGGGGATTTCTGGACTTTTTCGATGACTTTGACGATTAGGCTTCATTTAAGGATCACCTTTAAATCTCACACAGACATCATGTTTCCCAGAGAATCAAAGGGTTAAAAATTCCCTGAAAAACACTTTTCTGTTGTGATGCTGCACAGGTAACAGCCAAACAAGCTCGTGTTAGTTTGGGACTCAGGCTGCGTTCACACTGCAGGCGAAAGCGCATCAAATCTGACTTTTTGACCCTATGCGACCCATATCCGATCATGGTGTGACAGTGTGAACGGCACAAATCCGATATTTTCAAATCCGATCTGGGTCACTTTCGTATGTGGTCCTGAATCCGATACATATCTGATGTTTCAGAAAGCTGCTGTTTGATGGTCATGTCGCATTAAATCCGTCTTTTACGTCACTGACACAAGACAGAGAAGACATCGTGAACGCTTCCTGGCCATCCGGTGAAACTATTGGGAAGACAACGTTGGAGAAACATGAACATTTTATTTGTACTGTATAATCTGCAGATTCTGACAGAAATCTGTAACTATCCTTTGAAGCAGCGCTCCTCTAAAACAGCAATAAGGATCATTATTAGGTTATTTATATTATTATGTAAATAACAAAATAACTTAAAGCAAAAATTGGGAAACGTGAAGTCCGAAGTCTTTATATTAAGGTGCATCAGTCAAACAATACTGTTGCTCTGGGTCTAAACAGAGCGCGTTGTGTGTGACGTCTTCTTTTGCGCATGCGGGCACTTTGAGCGTTCACACTAGAGCGCGTTTGCTGTCGCATTTTATTTGTAGCGTGAATGAGCAGACAAAAAAATCGGATTTGATCAAAAAATCGGAATTGAGCATTAAGACCTGCAGAGTGAACGTAGCCTAATATTCCATCAGACCAGGATCCGATCCACGCTATCACATTCCCATCACGCCGGCGTGTCGCGTAATCTTTCTCTGATGTGTCTCGTTTGGCACAAACCTCAGTGTTGCTGAGTGAAGGTCAGCCTGTAAGCGAATAAGGTTTATTTGATGAGACTTTAAAATGTAAAAATTAAACCTTTACATCAACGTATTTACACCGAGTGGCCCAAAAGAAGCTTCCTTACATAAGCAAATATGAGCTTCCACTGCATGATTACTGCAGTTATTAATATTGTTCGGCTGGCTCTGGGTTATTTAGTGCTAACTGATTAGTGATTAGCTTCTCATCTCTTCAACAACTACACTGGAACACTTTGTAGTTCGCTTTTGCTGCATTATTGGCCTCCAATGAAAAAAATAAGGAGAAAGGGAAACTAGGATGAGGTTAAAACTTTCCAAACCAGTCCAAACCAGTTCAAACCTGGAAGCAAAGCAGTGAAAAAATGTTCATTTAAAGGTTTAGTTCAATCAAATCTAAGAAAATCAGCAGAACACGGCTTCGTGCACACCTGTGCACCACAAAAAACACCACAGAGGCTTCAGTTTGCGTGAAGACTGGACTCTGGAGCAATGAAAAAAAGGCTCACCTGGTCTGTTGAGTCCAGATTTACTCGTTTTGTGCCATTGGAGGACGGGCAGCACCCAGCATGCATCGCTCCTACCATCACATTATGATCTGGGGTCGCTTCTGTCGGTCAGCTTCAGCAAACTGAGGTCATCTGACAACCTGAACAGACCGAATGACCAGGTTTCTCCATCAGAGGATTTTTCCACGAGGACGTTGCCGATTATGGAGATTCAAACTCAGATTATGAATCCAGACTATGGGCAGAAATCTGTGCCATCAGAAACTGAATTTGAATAAGTTAAATTTGAATTTGAATTGCTCAGATTGAATCTGAATTGTAACTTGAATAAATGCTTTTGAAAACTGAATTTGAATTAGTCTAGTTTGAAATTGAATTTATGGTTTGAAAATGATCATCACTAAATTGAAATTGAATTTTATATTTTGAAAATGAATTGATTTGCTTTGAAACTGCATTTTATCCTTTAAAAATTCAGCTCTCGAATAATTTCAGTTTCAAAATTCAGTTTTTTGGAACTTACATCCGGTTCCGGTTCAAGCGCCGGTTAATAGAACTACGTTTTACTAACGGACCGGAAGTGTTACTGACGGGAATCTACAGCATCTTGAGCTGAATTAAGACTTCAGAAGTCATTCGTCATGTCGAATGAGCAGCGGATAAACTCTCAGGTTGGTAATAAATGTATTACATGTATAAGAACAAGCGTCATGTTAACAAATGATAGCCGTACGGTAACTTTTATGCTTATTGTAGCTGCTAGCTAAAAACGCTAATTTAGCGTAGTTTGCCCTGGATTCAGCTTTGACAAACAAATATGATCGACTGTTTCTAGTAGAATTCCAAAGTTGTCATCTTGGACCCTCTCAGAGTACCCCCTCTGTATGCTTGCAGAGACCCCTATAGTAGGGAAACATGCAAAACGGTGTCCAAACCTTTGTGTTTTAGCTTTATTTAAGTCTTACACAGCATCCCAACTCTTTAGCTAACTTAATAACTTTAGCTAAAGTGAATAGTTAAGATAGTATTAAAATAGATTTATTTATTTAGTTATTTATTTATTTAGTAACTATTTTAATTTAAATAAAATTAAAATTTGCATGTTCTCCCCGTGTTTGTGTGGGTTCTCTCCGGGTACTCCGGCTTCCTCCCACCGTCCAAAGACATGCAGCTTGTGGGGATAGGTTAATTGGATAATCCAAATTGCCATTAGGTGTGAATGTGCGAATGAATGTGAGTGCGAATGGTTGTTTGTCCCTGTGTGTTGGCCCTGCGACAGACTGGCGACCTGTCCAGGGTGTACCCCGCCTCTCGCCCTATGATAGCTGGGATAGGCTCCAGCGCCCCCCGCGACCCTGAAAAGGATAAGTGGAAGCGAATGGATGGATAAAATTAAAATAGTTACTTTTTCAAAAGCATTTATTCAAGTTACAATTCAGATTCAATCTGAGCAATTCAAATTCAAATTTAACTTATTCAAATTCAGTTTCTGATGGCACAGATTTCTGCCCATACCAGACATTCACCTCATCTTTGAAATCTTTCAGATATGCTGGAGGAGACTTAACACAGCAGGCCGATCATCTCCCTCCGTGCACGTTTACGTCATCGCTTCTTTGCAATGACGTTCTTCTTTCTTGCTCTGTCAAATATTATTTCTCTGCAGTTAAATTCCCTCTGTGTCTTTGCTGAGCTCTTTTGATAGTCATGGGAATCTGACCAGATTTGTCCTTGTGAGGACGGACACACACACACACACAGTGCCATCTGCAGTCGCATCTATTCTGGCCTACAGCTTTATTACTAGATTTATTTACTGAGGCTGGGTCAGGTGCCTCTGCGAGCCCTGCTTGGCCCCTCAGGTGAGCCCCGGCGGTGGAGGCGATTATGACTCTATCAGCAGCTCTTATTAAGTGTCAGCAGCAGCGGGCAGGGCGCTGTGGCCGCTGCGGAGGGAAATCAGTCGCCGCGTGCCGTTTCAAGCCACTCGCCGCTCATTAACAGGTCACATGTCTCTTCTGTCTGCAGCCGTGTGGTACAGCCAGCATGGCTGAGAGCTTTAGTTCACCTTGCCTCACTAATAGAAGTCATTTCAGACGATAGGAGCAAACACAGGCGTTACAGGGTAAGACATGAACGCACCAGAGCGGAGCGTTCATGTCCATCTACAAACTGCTTTTGTTTCATCATCGCTCACGTCTGAATTTAACTGCCTGAGGTTTTAGCCCATTTGGAGCTCCATCCCAGCCAGGTGCAGTCTCATCTTGTAATGACAGATGGTTTTCTTTTAATTCCAGACAGATGCTTCCCTTTTTTAAATGGCCTTTTTTTCGCTGCCCTCCCTCGTGCCTCGCTGCTGTGAGGTTCATTAGCACAAACGGGGCTTAGCAGAAGTCTTGGAGAGAGATTAGGGTCACAGCATTTTAGGGATGCTGGCCAAGCCCTGACTGAGCTGCTGTGACAGCCTGATCGTCATGCAGGACGGAGCGGGTTGTCTGTCTGCGCTGACGGGACGCGCTCTTTAAACTTTAACAGCATCTGCATAACTGTGTGAGGAGCTGCGTCCTCAAACCGAGCGTCCAGACAGGAGGGAGGGAGGGAGGGAGGGAGTGTTTCTGCAGCCACGAGTGACCTCATGGGCAAGAGATTCACTTCAGTTTTAACACGAGATATTTGCTCATCCCAAATGTGGGAAATCCTTTTACAACAGCAGTCAGTATAATAATAATTATACTCTTCTTCATTCAGCAGCTCATCTGCCTCCATCTCTTCCTGTCCCAGCATCCTTCTCTGTCACACCAACCCTCTGCATCATCCTGCCTCTCAGCTCCATCTTCATCCTCCTGCCCAGTATATCCAGTCTCCCTCCTCAGCTCACACCATCAACACCAGCCTCTAATTTGACTCATTTCTGCTCACTCCCATTGAACATCTGAACATCTTCAGCTCCTCCTCCTGCCCGATGTCCGTGTCAGACCCAACCATACATCACAGGTCTCACTGCCATCTTCCAAACCTTTCCTTTCACTCTCGCTGCTCTCCTTTTATCTAATGCTAAGACTTCCAATCGGTAAACATGCTACTCTACCTCTTAAATTACAGCCACGTTGAACTAAGTGCCATCTTGGTAATGGCAGTTTTTTGGGGCACTTATTTTAAAAATGTATCTAAATGATTTTCATTTCAGTGGTCACTGGGACAGAGACATGGTGAGTATTTAAATGGGGTCAAATCTCCTGAAAAGATTAAAGCGTTGATGACTTGATGATGATAAAGTAACAGGAGGAAACAGCGCTCATACCAGCCTCTCCCCACCCACCTCCTCAGCTCTTCAAGCGGGACGTGCCCGAAACACTTCACCCACTGTAGGAGGTGCGCAGGAGGCATCTCTCCATGTGGAGGAGACGCCTCCTCATCAGGAGGTTCTGTCGGGCTTCAGCGCTTTGTGGATCAGGTGGAGGTCACAGGTGGTCTGACCCCATCGCTGACACCGTGGTTACAGGGACATGAAACATTAAACGCAGAGTACAGATTATTTTCTTTGCAGCACTACTGATTAGCTGATAAAGTCAGAGAGGAGGTCAAAGGTCAGATAGGGATAATATTATAAAACCTTTTCATCATTTCTGAAAACTAGATCAACACTTTCAGGCGTCATTCTCAAAAACAGTGAAGCATTTTTATCATTGGTCGTGTCCAAATTGATGGGCTGCTTCCTCCTGAGGCCGCATTTGTAGACCGATTACGTCACAGCGACGCGCCGAAGGCTGTCCAAATTCGTAGACTCCTCCGAATGCAGCCGACAAATGCGTCCTCCTTTTCCCCGAATTTGAAGGATGGGTCGGGTGTGTCCTTCTTGGCCCACCATATCCCAGAATTCATAGCGCGGCCCAGCCAAACTCCAGTTTCCAACAATGGCGGCCGCTACTAAGTTTTAAAATTACTCATACTAATCTTTCTGGGTCACAAAATAAACTTTTAACATATTTTCAGGCGAGAAAGTAGCGGTGTAAACATCAAATATCTGCTCGGTTTATCGAGATATCGCATATTTGCAAAAGTGTGCCGACGTTTTTGGAGACGTCTGTTACCCACCAGCTCGATAGCTCGCCGGGAGCTCGAGGGTCACTGAAAACGCCGAGAACGGCACAACTCCCGGCACATCATGCTCAGATCACCGCGGAGTTTCGCTGCTCGGGTTAAACGTAATATATAAGTCACTTAGACAACCTAAAAATGTTATTGTTGGGCTTTTTTCAGTGTTTTGTTTGTTCGTGAGTAAATCGGTTTGGCTGAGATTAAAATTATTAGATTAGATAAAATAAAACTTTATTAATCCCCCGGGTGGGTTCCTCCTTGGTTTTCACACAGCTGACTAAACGTCAAACAGAAAACTGATTAAACAGAAGTGTGAGACGGTCGAGAGTTTACTCCAGTGTCCTGTTATATTTTAGATAGCAAGGAGCAGACGGCTGAGTTTATTAAACTCCACCGAGACAGCGGTGACGCTAATCAGAAGGCTAAACCGTCCAATCTCTCCAGCCGTTTACTTCCAGCCTACCTGTCCTTCTGAGGACCCGGCCCATGTAGACCACGAAGGCCGGGTCCTCAGGAGGATGCAGCCCATGAATTTGGACACGACCATTGTCTTTATTTCAGAGGCGTTCAGAGCAGTGAAGGAGGATTTAGTTTCCTCTTCTTTAAACTGTAGACAGGACAGTAAAGTCCGTTTTTATTGGTTTAACATATCCTCAAACAGCACAGCTTGAATGGTTTGTATTATAGAAACCGTTTGGGGGGGCGTGGCCACACGATGGCACAAAGGATGGCGCTGTAGTTGAATATTCTGCGGCTGTCGTGTCTGGACAGCGTGTCGGTGCGTGATTAATAATCCTCACGCTCGGCGTGCAGATGAACTTTAACATGATTTTTACATTCAGCAGGCACACGCGTGTGTTTGTGTTCAGGCTTAAACCTACATCGATGTTCAGTTTTCCATTTAAAATCCAGCTGGAATTTCATTCAGTGGCTCTTATTTGTTTTTATATGGTAAAGGGTCCCATCAGTCCACCTTAAACAAGCTGCCACTGTGGTCTGATGCTTATTTTTTACCATCAGGGAAACCAAACTCCCTGCATGCTTGGATTTTTGTTAGTTAGATGTGGATGCGTGTGTTGAGTAAATACTTTAGTGTTCGTTTCAGTTTCATCCTCATCCACCGAGCGCTACAGCGCGGCTCCTCCAGGAATTGGAGAAATGAGAAAACTGAACGAGGTAAAAATGAATAAACAGCTTTGCAGAAATGTGTGCAGCTAACATCTCTTCCTTTTCCGAGAATGAGAATTTCTCCTCGATGTAAAACGAGCTCGTCACCCGTGAGCCTCTGCAGGATGACAGGTCTGCAGGATGGCGTCTCAGGCAGCTTTTAGGTCAACGAGCATCTCGCTGCTCTCTGCTGTCAGCTCGCCGCTTCACTGAGAAAGCTCTTTGCCGGAGCTGGACACTCTGACACCTGTCTGCTTAACAGACTCGGTCCGTGACACGGCGCTCGGCGAAGCCTCTCTGTCGTTCACGAACACTCACACACGACTCCATCCTGTACTGTAGCCCTGCAGGTGATCTCCTGCCTGCAGATTTATAGCGTAACCAGATGGCAGCAGTGATACATCGTAGCCGTGCTCCTGCTACATATTACATATTTAATCTGGGCAGTTCAACCAGACGCACATTAACTCAACTCTTTAAAGTTCGTATATTTTATGTGCTGCTGATGACACTTTGAAGTTTACTGTGCGCGGGGAAATGTGGAGAAACAGCTGGTTTAGCTGGAGTGGATAAATATGGTCCGAGTGCTTATTATTTAAATTCTTGAATATTAACTGCAGAATGTTTTAGTTACCTGCTGTAACGTGAAACAAAAACATTTCTTCATAGGAGTCCGAGGGGACCGACTCACTCCTGGAGAACTTTACAGCAGAAGTAAAAATGTTTACGGTCCGATAGTGAGAACAGATTCAGTCTCTGCAGCTGCTGTTAACCTTCAAAGATATGTTTGTCTGACCGTAACACAGGTGGGTACAGACAGAGCCTCTAATCTGAGGCATTGACCTTGGAGCTTTTTGGAGAATCTGTCAAATAACAGATATCTATGTTTTTGCTGTGCATCCTTACAGTGCAGAAATGCAACCACCCTCTTGTCCAGATATTGTTATTTGAAACTCGCGGCCTGCGGGAGGAAATCGTCTTGTATTAGGCAGCTGCAGGATCACAGACCAGACACTAAAAAGATACACCTTTAATAAGTCCATCCATCCATCGCTGCTTTCCTAAACTGTTCCAGGTGGACACAGAGGTATTCCCAAGCCAACAAAAGGATGAGCCCGTTCTCACTCCCGAGGCATAACATGCCGACGTTTTGTCACGTCCCGCGGCGTTCCTGAGGAACGCGAGAGACCTTCGGCGTTCTTATGGTACGCGGCGGGTTATGGCTGAAATCCAGTGCAATGACGCTCCCGCGGTAATAGACGTTCCAGCCCTGTATTCCAGCCCTAAACCTAACCTTATCCCTAGCCCTAACCATAACCTTTTTCCTGAGCTTAACCAGGACTTTAATGATGTTAAATAGCGTGTTTCTAAGCGATTTGAAGAAAAAGAGCGAACATGTGTAGATTGAGTCCATAGGGTTCTCGTATTTCCTCATTTTTCCGAGGTCGTCATTCAGGAACGTGGTGGGTAGCCGAAAACATAATATGTTGACGATTTGTCACCTAGCGTAAAATGTTACGCTTTGGGAGTGAGAACGTGTTGAAAGGATATAAGCTTCCCAGCGTGTCCTGGATCTTACCCCAAACACCTCACTGAGGAGGTGTCCAGGAAGCATCCTAGTCAGATACTGAACCGGCTCCGATGTAGAGGAATAAATTCCGAATAACTGAGCTCCTTATCCCGTATCTCTAAAGCTGCGTACACGCGGTCACTATCCAGGCTCTGGCTGACTTGTTAATTTACTACCAGGTAGTATATCAGTCATGGGTGTTCTTCACTCTTATTGGTTGGTGTTTTAATCACGCCTGGAGGTTTACAAATGTTTGTCTCTGGCCCCGCCCACTTCTCGTCACCAGCACCCGTAGTTGCTTAAAGTCGTGGAAAGTCATTCACTTTCTATAGTCTCTGGTTTCTATGCTGCACTCATAGTTATTGATCTATCCATGCGGTCAGTGGATACAGTTGCTAACCAAGCTAGCTAAACACGACATCAGCCGAATGCTAATGCTAAGAGTTCAAAATGAGGAGCCGTAAACCAATGGGTGATGCCATGGTGTCTACGTCCATCTTTAAATACAGTCTGTTTTTCTTACATTACAACATCACTTCAAGAAAGCGTCCGTGGCTTTAAAATGTGAGATATTTCAGCTTGATGGTGATGAGTGAGGTGTTTCTCTTCATGTTCCCAGCTTCTTTCACTTCCTGCCTGTTTGCAGACGCTGATGGCAGCACTGCCGGCCTGTGTGTACCCAGCCTCAGCGGTTAAAGGGCGCTGAGACAGAGCTGCCATGTTTGGACCTGCTGCTCATATACTCTCTCACTGTCCCACCGTCTGGGAACAAAAGCAAACGGCCGTGTTTTGGCAGGAACTCAGTTTTCTTTGGGATTTTAGGGTATTTTTTAACCTGGAAAAGCATTCTGCAGCCTCTTTCTTTGTGAACTCTGTCACTTTATTTGAAGGGTTCAAACAGAACCTGCCAGTTATTTGAAGCCCAGAGCTTACTGTGATGTGCTCCAACATTAGCTTTCTGTTACTGCTTTTGCAGCATTGCTGGAGCACTTTGGGCTGTATGTTCCACACTCGACTGTCACATAAGGCAGATATATTCCAGGTCTGCACATATGTACACACAGTATTTGACACGTGCTAATACACAAGCCCTTCTCGCTCCACTTCCTCTGCACTCTGATCGCTATAGGCTCAAGTTTGAGTGATGTGACTTGAGTGATGCGCCACTCAGGCACTTCAAGGTAGTTCAAGGTGTTTCATAAAAGCATGGCGGTAAATTTAATGGAAAGATGCAGAAAACAATGAAGTTGATGAGCTGAAGGTTTTAGGAATTTAGGCTAAACTTAAAGCTGCTTGGTTGTAATACTGGGAACACTAAGGAAGCTTAGCACAGGTAACCTGAGAGGTCAAGGTGCTTTGTACCCAAGCAGCAATGATGAAGCCACTGTGTATGTGCAGTTGCCATAGACTCCCATGTTTAAATGTCAAACTCTACAGTAGAAATCAACACGTTTATTCGTTCCTCTGAAACAAGGTTATTATCGTTAACGAAAACTAACGAAATAACGAAAACTAGAAGTGAAAAAACATTTTGTTAACGGAAATCAAAACAAAAACAAAAAAAGGAAAACTAACTAAAACTGGAATGAGTGTTCACAAAACTAACTAAAATTAACTAAATTTATAGCAAAAATGTGTTTAGTTTTCATTGATGTGTGCGTGTCATACAATAGTCAAGGGTGAAAATGAATTTTAGTTTCCAGATTTTTTTCTTGCTGTGTCTCATTATGCCAGCAGGTGGCAGCACGTTAGTCGAGTCGTCTGTGTCGCTGCTCCGTCCACGCGCAGAATCATGTCAGGAAAAGTCGGGAGAAAGCGCCAGAGTCCAATTTGGGATTACTTTGAATATGACTGTGTTTTGGATAAAGCAAGTGTCTTGTAGTGGAAAGAGACAAATTATGAGGGACATTTCTAAAGGGAAAAAAATCCCACAAACCTTAAAGTGCACTTGAAAAGCTCACACAAGAAGGCTAACCTAGCTTAGCTTGAGAAGGTAAGGGAGCACACTCAACCCTCGTCCCCAGAAAACAGAAGCTAACCCCAGGCAAGGCAGCGTGATGCATCCCGAGACAACAGGACGGGATATCTACACAACTGTGTGAGTCAGTTACCTTCAAAAAGTTTATCAATTCACTTGAACCAAAATTACGAACACCCGGTGCTGCGAGAGTTAATAGTCTCATTGGGGCCAAGATATACGTTTTATAGTTGCCTGGTATCAATGGTTGTTCATCTGCCTTTATTTATTTATTTAAAGAACCCATAGGTGGGAATGTGAGTTGTCTGTCTCTGCGTGTTAGCCCTGCGACAGACAGGCGACCTGTCCAGGGTGCAGTATGGTAGCTGGAATAGCAACATACCCAAGGATGAGCAGAATGACTGATATGATGAAACTCGGATTTTGTTACACTTAATTATTGCAAACACAACTAAAACTATAACTGAAACTAATCAAAACTAAACTGAAACTAAGGATTTTCAAAAAATAAAAACTAAACTAAACTAGCAAACAATTGGTAAAAACTAATTAAAACTGATATAAAATTGAAAATCTGAAGTCAAAACTAAATAAAAATAAAAACTAATGAAAATTGCAAAACTATTAAAACCCTGCTCTGAAATCTTTAGCATAATTCTCCTGTTTGAATTTGATTAAAGGACAATTATTTGCATTATTAGGGGTGTGGTCTGTTTGAATTCCAACATGGCCACTGTCTGCTACGCTTCACCTCAGCCAATTAGAGACCATGTTGGTGCTGTTGGTTTTCAAGCACTTTTAAATTACATCTGACAAATAATCTGGTTTCTGTGAGGTTAGTTGGGCTAAAGTACCATTTGGATGTTACTGAGCAGGTATCTGTGCACTGCACTTGAACTGAAGCCTGAGCAAACCAGTGGGTGATGTCACAGTGGCTACATCCATCTCTTATATACAGTCTGTGCATGTGAAGTAAGTAAAGACGTCTGATGATGATTTATATACACAGACTAATCCCTGCAAATGTAAAATTAACTGATTGTTTTAAGAGCTCTGAGATTAGATGTGTTATGTTTTGGCACACATAGACCTCCTCTGCTGGACACGCTGCAGGTTACTCTGTTTAAACACCTCAGTCCAGAAAAGGACTCCAACTCTTCTCATCTTCCAAATAAAGCAGCTGGCTTGAGGCTGTGTTCAGGGTCTTTTATCAGATTTGCTGAGTAGTAAAATAAAGAGTAAAACTACCATCAGGGCAGATAAGGTGCCGCCTGGCTTCATCCAGTCTTGGCTGGGACTGAATATCCCATCTGTGCTAAATTGCCTCTAAAATGTTGCAGATATGCAAACGTCCTAAATTTTTTGCAACTTTTCCAAAAAGATAAACTGGACAGTTTTTATGCCATTGTAGAGTTTAAGTGGAGCTTGGATTAAATAGTGTCTGAGGCATTTTCCTCCCACTGTGACAGAAAAACCAAGCTGGCAGCAAACAGCAGTAATTTTATGGAAATCTTTGGCTTCAAAAAGGTGCGATTAACCCTCACTGAACTATTCATATAGTTCAAACTAAACTAACTTCTTGAGACCAGTGGTAGACTGGGAGGGATTGTTGTACAGTAGTTTTTATTTTACATAACTGGCTCATGAAGACTTGAAGGCAATCATGTTGCAATCAAACATCCCTTAACCCCTGCAGAGGCCGCAGTTTGTGTCTTCTCTCTTTGCACATTTTGTGAATTTGCATGAGAAGAAAGAGCAGCATTAGTCTCTGTCAGCGGGATGACACAGAGATGGCGTGTTTTCCAGGCAAGCTGTGAGTCTGATGTGAGAGATAAGACTCTGCTTCATCCCTCCAAGCTGTCTGAAGCCTCGTCATCCATCACCGGGCGATGCTGCGATGTGCGCTACATGCCAGACTCGCTGAATTACATCCCCGCATATGTCACATACATATGTACCTGCAAACTGCTGCTTCTGCTATCTATGAAACATCTCAAAAACAAATGTTGAGGTTTTAACTCAGCTGAAATGTGTCTTCTGCCTTAAAAATCATGGTTTTAACTCTGTGAAGCCAGACGTGGCAACTACTACATGTTTTACATAGAGGTTACTGGTGCTCTTGTTTTTACCACTCTTCTTTTAAACCATCTTTCTCCTGATTGGCTGTCCTTCATAAACTGGAGGTTTAACCCTTTAAGACCTACCATAGAACCAAGTCCACCAGAGCTTATATTATATTTTTACATGTTGTGGAGCCATTTTTGGGAGCATTTCAAGTTGATATACATCAATACAACCATTATAGCCCAGATTTTAATAATATGTCTGCATTAAGTGCATAGTAATTACATAAATTGCAAAAAAGTGCAATAAACTACAAAAAAATTGAAAATCGTTTTTGTTTTTTTAACATATATTTCTAGTTAGAGAAATTTAAGAGGCTTATCCCTCAAAACTGTAAATACAAAAAAGTTGCACAAAATAGTTTCCCACCACAGGAAATTTATTTTGAGTGTCTTCATAGTTTTATTTTTGAAATACACCAATTTTTATAATTTTTATATACTGCAGGAAAAACAAAAATAAATATTATAATGCAAATTTGCAAAAAAGCAGCATATGCATCAAAATAAACTATTTCCAGCAGTGCAATATGAGTCCTAAGCATCCCAGAAATGACACAGAAAGTCATAAAGTCAAACATAACTTTTAAAAACACCAGTATAGGCTCATGAGGCCCTGATGGTAAAAAAACTACATTTCCATGAAAATGACGTCACTTCCGGTTTCGGGCAGGTAATGGCGGACATGCGATAGTTCGCGCTGACGTCTATTCTAACGTAGGAAGTGTTACAAACAGCTGATTGGATCGGCAAAGTGTGTTTCTGGAATATTATGTTTTTGTTGATGCAAGTGCTTTTTATGCAGTTTTTGCAAAACTATATGTGGAAGGAAACTGTGACCGAGGACAAGCTGATGGCATAAGATGTAAGTACAACTCCTCCGGTTTCATATGCAAAACAAATTATTGCGCTAGCTCACGTGGTTGCAGAGCTACCAGGATTTAAATGTAGTTGCGCAAAACAGAGCGTGCTGCTCTGACTGGTTTTAAAGGGTCAAAGAGCAAGGGGTGGGGCTTAATGTCCACATTAGGGATATCCACTCACAATGATTTACACATTCAAAAAGTATAAACACCTCTCTGAGCAGTCTGAATGCTGACCACTGGCTGCAGGGATTACGTCTACATGCACTGACCGCATTACTTGAAGCTCTGACCATGTTTAATATGAGCATCTGGCACTGAAACGTGTTCCCATTCACTCATTTGGTTTGTTTCAGGCACCAAATCTACCAGTCCTGAAGAAACACCCTTCAGTCTTATGTGTGCTGGCGTGGCATCGATTGTCCAGCAGAGGTCACTCTGCTACTTTGAGCAGCCTTGATTCTGGGAATCCATCCTACCCGTTGTTTCTGCGCATGCGCACATCACGAAATTAAGTGGCAAACCGTCCTGCCTTTGTGAATGTGACCTACAAGCATACTTTAATGGGCAAAGTTAAGTGGCAAACTGTCATACCTACTTAAGTTTGTGCTGTAATTACTGTGTGACAGCAGAAATGTGCATAAACTACTTACGGTGGGACGTTTCGCTAAAGTAGGACGGTTTGTCCTGCAGGTTTTAGATGTGCCCTTGATCCAACACAGGTGATTTAAAAGGCTAAATTAGCTCCTCAACATGTCTTAATGTTCTCCAGTAATGAACTAATCATTTCAGGTGTGTTGACCCAGGGTGAGATCTAAAACCTGCAGGACTCCTGGAGTTGCCCACCCCTGCAGTAGACAAATAACTGCATTTAATACATATTTATGTTTATGTTTCCTGTGTCTGAAAGAGATAAAAAGCAAGTTATTGCTCATATTAGAATATCAGACGTTTAAGAATCCTGCTGCGTATCAGTCGAGCTGTAAACTGTTTGATTTTGGGTTTAAATGCATGTGAAACAGTTTTCCAGGCTTCCTCTAAAGCAGAGGACAGCAGCAGATATTTTCCATGCTCGCCGCTAATGATTGCTTAACTTTGAAAAGGCGAGCGTAGGCCATAATAATCTGCTCGTCTGAGGGAGGACAGCCTAGTTATTCTAGGCGCCTGTCTGCTAATCAAAGTCTGTATATAAAGATGGATGACACTTCACCGCATCCTCCCACTGTACCAAAGCGAAGCCCTTAATAGTGGCGGCGGCGGCTCATAATTAGTGTGTGCAGCAGTGTTGTTCTTTTCCTTTTTCATAAAGATTTAAAATAAGAAAACAGAAGCTTCTCTTCGCCTGTCCTGGAAACACTTTATGTTCATCCCTGCTTGGATCGACAATTTATGGTGACACTTAAAAGTGGCCAAGAAAAACATTTGGCCCCTGTGTGCTTATAAATCTCGAATTAATCGGGGCGAATATGCAGTTAATGCACAAGAGTTGTTATTACTGTTAACAGGAGGGATGTAATTCCTGTTAATCACCCATAAAATCACTCCATCAAAGCCGCTGCGTACACGGGACGTTCTGCACATCCAGGTTTGTTTCTGTCACGAATCAGCTCGTTAAAATTCTCATCCACGACTCGGCGCGTTCATGGGGGTGAAATCGGCGCCACACCTGTGGAAAACCCACGGGAAGGTTAACGGAGTTAATTATTAAATATTTAGCTGCCCTCCTGGGGGCAGCAGAGGTGACTGCTAATCATCGTTCACAGTGTTTTCCTCGAAATTGTGTGTCGAACCACAAAAATCAGCTATTAGGAGCAAAAAGCTGTGGGGAGGATTGTGTCTTTAATATCAATGTGAAAGCAGCTTTCAGATAATTGGATTGTGGAAAAAAAACAATGCTGCTAGAAATTTAAATTTTGGGGTTTTTTACCAACCTCCCTGTTTCCTACCTCACATCCAGCTTTTTATTCAAATGCCTCTAATCCATCATTGTCCTCTGGAGTCATGAAAAGGTCATTTTCCAGCTGCTGTGTCCATGTTACAGGACCAGTGTTGGTCAAGTTACTTGAAAAAAGTAATCAGTAATTAATTACTGATTACTTCCCCAAAAAAGTAATCCCATTACTTTACTGATTACTTATTTTCAAAAGTAATTAATTACTAGATAGATCTTTCAGCCCAATTCTACTTTTTCTACATAACCATCATACAAAATGTAATCAAATGGAAAAGTCTCTTTTTAAAACTTGTTTTATTAGTTTTAATCTTTTAACTTTATGCATCAAGCAAAAATTTAATTATATGCAACATTCTCTGACTGGAAGAAATTAGTTTAATATTTAAACCTATTTTCTGCACATTCCAGCACATAAAATAAAATATTTTTTTTGTGTTTACACTCAGTCTTTCAAATAGATGCAAGTAAAACACAGCAGAAAATAAATAAAGTCAAAGACTAGCGGTCCTGTTGCTCTATTTTCACCTGTAAAGCAGGAGTGGGGTAGGCGGAGGTTTACCCTGGTGCAGGTGTGCCGCGGTCAGTGGAAGAATCCGCGAGTTTCTCTGTGAGTTTCCCATTACGTCGTAGCTACTCGGTGCTTGTTTGGAAGTTTAGGGGTTTTTTTTCGCTGTAAAAAGAAGTTTTCTTCCCACGCACAACGGACACTAATGTTTTTGTCACTTTTTATGGAATCAAACTCAAAGTAAGGTCAGTACTTCCACGCTTTAAACGCTGCACGCTCATACTCTCTCTGCACTCGATATATGATCCATTGTTGATCTGCACACAGCTGTTGTCACCAACGTCGCACTCGCTTACGTCACTGTCATGAGACATTCTCGCAAAAAAAATCACGGTTTTAGTAACGCAGTAACGCAGCGTTCCTACGGGAAAGTAACGGTAATCTAATTACGTTTTTGCAATAGTAATCCCTTACTTTACTCGTTACTTGAAAAAAGTAATCGGATTACAGTAACGCATGACATAAGGTAACAGGACAAATCTTCAACAGTTCATGTGGTTTACTGTAAAATTCTACATAAACTCCAAGATAATATTTGATTTCCTAACACTGCATCGTTTAAAGTCAGTGCTCAGAACCACAGTCAGTGACCTCCACACCAGCCAGTCTGTCGCCTCCCACCGGGCGATTGAACGTGGTCGCCCAGATACTGACGGTGTTGCACGCTCAGCTCAGTTGCTGCAACAATTTGTTTCCAATTTTAAAAAAAAGGATCCAGTGTGATCGCTGATTTCCTAGTTTTACTGTAGTTTAAATGATATTTGTAAAATAAATTGTTCACACTATATGAGAATATATAAGGATGAGTAGCAGGGCATCAGCTGATCTATCAGCTGATGTGGACTGACAGGATTTACGGCACAGCGGCTGAGTCTGAGTCTTTTTGGCAGCTCGTGATTGGACCACCACGGCTGCTGCTTGACTTCTGCCTGATTCATGACTCACCTGATTTTTCCAAAGGGCCACTCTCCCTCAGAGTGAGGCGTAGTCATGGAGGAGCACGCAGTATTTAAAATAAACGAATAAGATATAAGACGATGAAAGTTTGACCATAAAGTCATCAGGAGAGTTTGCTGAAGTCACACATCACAACATTCCCACAGGATCACCCGCTGGGAGTCACCTCCTGCTAACGTGCTTCCTCATTAGTTTCACCTTTGAGACCCAGAAGCCATCTTTAATATACAGTGTATGAGTGGTTCAGACATATGGGACGTCTTTTGTCTCGCTGGGATCAGACCCCAGGACACACCTGAGGGATCGTGTCTCTCGCCTGGTTCGGGAAGCATCGGTGCCTTCCTGGAAAATCTGGAGGTGGAGGGGATCCAGAGGTTTGTGACCTGGGCTGTGAACAGTGGTACAGATGGATGAATAAATATGTTTCTGTGAGGGTCAAACAACGATACGTCCATATGGATCATTCGCTTCAGCAGAAATGTCACGATAAATCTGCTCAACCTGCAGTGAGAATGATCGGTGAGCCTCTTCCGATCCTTTCAGTCTGAAGGCTCATTCCCAAATCCTACTTAATGTTCCCGTATAGATGTTTTTCAAATAAATTTACCTCATACAAATCTTTAAAAAACATCAGAATCATGTAAGCGTATCATGTTCCTGCCTGAGCGGCTGTTTCTGGCAGTTTCCTCTGTAAAAAGGTCAAAGATTCTTCTGCATTGTGAGCGACTGCCCTTCTTTCCAGGAGGAGCCGGCCCGCCGAGGATTAATTGACAAAGTTAGGATTGATGTGGGTGGACGGCGGGGTTGGGGAGGGGTCACGGAGTCACCTCCATAATCCTCATTAGGACTCGCCATCAGAATACAAAATGGTGAAAGTGACAGGAGCTTAAACTCTGCAGAGCAGTGATGCTGAAACAGCCGCAGTGGGACAGCGGGCGGGTTTGACACGAGGCCACGGCGCTGACGGAAAAAACCCTCGAGTTTCACGCTGACGTCGAACACGCAGTCGTGTACACGGCTGCTTGTGTCACATTACATAACAGCTGGATTTATGACAGTGTGGATATGCCCTCTCATACCTCGCAGTGCTTCTTCTAACACAAGTGGGCCACGTTCCAATCCCACTGCATTTATAGAGCACTTTAAAAAGAGGAGCATGGCCCATTCTAGTAAAAAGAGCAATAACATGCAAAACATATCAAACAAAAAAAAAACGGTGAAATATGAAACATAGAAATAAAATAGACAATAAATAAAACTAAAAAGTGACAGAAACAGACTAAAGCTGGGTAGAAGGTAACTCTGGTGCTGGTCTCCATGTGCCACGGAGAATATACATATAATAAATAAATAGAAACCCCCACTGGTGACAGCAGATGGCCCCGCCCCTCCCTGAGCCTGGTTCTACGGATCCCCGCAGGAGACATGGGAGAAAAAAATTAAGACGGACTTTTGCAAGATCTCGCTAAAACTAACTCGGGATCTCGCAAAAGTTTAATTCCAACAATGGCGGCAGCTACTTAGTTGTAATATTCCTCTTTCTGGGTCACAAAATACACTTTTAAGATATTTTGAGGCGTGAATGTAGTTGTGTAAACGTCAAATATCTGCTCGCTGACACCCACTAGCTCGAAGCTAACGGGAGGTCGAGACCTACTACAGCCGGGAGGAGCACCGCTTTCCCGGCACATCGTGCCTCGACCTCCCGGTCGGCTTCGAGCTGGCGGCCTCCGAAGAATGCGGCTAAAACTTTTGCGAGATCCCGAGCTTGTTTTGCGAAAAGTCCGTCTTAATTTTTTTTTCTCACATGTTCCCTGCGCAGTGTTGCCAACTTAGCGACTTTGTCGCTATATTTAGCGAGTTTTCAGACCCCCTAGCGACTTTTTTTCTAAAAAAAGTTGCTAAAAAAAGACGTGAAAGCGCATATCGTTTTTACTCTCAACAAGCAGCGGGTGCTGTAACGCAGTCAGTTCTTCTTTTACTCTTATGCTGTTTTGTGGATCAGGTTTAAAACTACTTATAAACACACACAAAGTAACTCCACCAGAGTGCCTATTTCGGGTCACTTTTGCCGGTCCAAGCCCGGATAAAGGAGCAGGGTTGGAATTGTGACATTAAAAAACAATAATTGCTAAAATAAATTTAATTTGTAGTTCTAAATAAATTCTAACTGCATTTAGGACGTTTTTTTACTCACTTTATGTCTCTTCCACGATGTTATTTCTCTCTCCAACAACATAGATTACAATTACATTAGCATGACCAATTATGCAAATTAGGTGATGACATCATTTAGCGACTTCTAGCGACTTTTAGGACAGCCAATAGCGATTTTCCTTACTGAGGAGTTGGCAACACTGAGCACGTCTGCTGTTGACAGCCTGTCAGTCATCAACCGTAAACATAAAAGTTCTTTTCGAGGATCATGTGGTGGTGAGTTTTACTGCCTTACTTTCAGTTAATGTATTTTGTTTTGCACTATGCATATTTTATATGCCATTAGGTCATTTATTGTGAAAATTCTCATGTAGGAACTATTGTACTGCATGTTGGTTCCACTGGTGCACCTGTTGAGATGCACGCCCATGTTGATGTGCACGCCAATGGCAAGTTGAAGCAAGAGAAGCCAATTTAATTCAGAGAAAGTTGTTTCTTAAAAGTATCTGTAAAGTGCTCATTTCTGCCTCAAAGCATGGCTCAGCCAGCGAGGTATGTTTGTATGCTATATAGATCATTTTATGTCTTTATTTCACTCGTCTTACTATTTCATTGAATTTTATGTTATGTTTTAGTTCGACGGTGGCATAGTTTGTGATCAAGGTGAAGCTGTAACAACCCCAAGACCTTACAACTAACATTAAAGCCAACTTCATGCCATCAGTAAAAGAACTCTTTATTGACTTTAAGAAGAGGTAGAAGTGATAGTGAGAGAGGATGTCGCAGCTACAGCCGAGCAGTTTTTAGCAGAGACGATCTGAAGTGTGGCGTGTTCTTGGCCACGCCTACTCTGACCACATTTAACCCCCCTGCTTTTTCATAAACACGCCCTGATTCGTCGTCCCGAAAGCCGGGCCATCGCTGCATGTCTCAAATCTTCATTCATGCTTCCATCCATTCATGTTCTGCTGTTCTTCACCTCATGTTGTCGTAGTTCCACCGATGCAGTGACCCAGTTTACCCAGCAGCATCAAGCTCGCTCAGACAGTTTGTTTGTGTATTAAGACGTGGATTTATGCATGAGTGTGCCCAGATGCTCGACTGAGCCGAGAAGATTCCCGAGATCATGCAGCTTATCCCGGCGTCTCGCCGCTCCCAGAGAAGATTAAGATGTTCTGCGGCGTATCGGTCGTACGAGTTTAGACTTTCCAGCAGTCTCCCCGGTGACCGATCTGCTCCACGCTGCAAATCCATGGCCTCGGGTCGCGTCTGCCTCGGCTGACAGGGCACGGACTGATTCGCAATCTTAATCACAAACCTCACAAGGACAGCAGAGCGTCGTGGAGACAAACTCTGTGTCTGCTGATTACCTGTTCATGTGGTCGTCATGAAGTTCAGTTAGGTTAAAAGCGTCTTATTCACAGATCATCGCTGCGCCTCTGGCTGCAGGGTCAGATTGAACTTCTTCCTCAAAGTCTGGATTGATTCGCTCAGTAATACCTGACAGATACTCTGAAAAGACAGGTTTGTAATAACTGCGGCTGCCTTTGATGCTACAAGGAATTTGCATGTTAGCGCTCCCAATTAAACTCTTTTTTCCTCCCTCACAGCTCCAATCTGTTGCTGCGTCTTTGAAATTGTACAGGAGCATCATTTGGGATTCAGGACACAGTCCAAATGAATTGATGACATACTGTACCCTGCCCAGCCGCCTTCATCTGGAGCCATCTGTCGCCGCTGCATCCTGAATTGTGGCCAGAAGTGCACGTGTGCGCACATTCTGATTTGGGTTTGTTGTCACTAGAGAAATTCCACTGTTTAGCTCCATCACACTCCGGGATGTGAGAGCATGAGACAGGAAACACTGGAGGAGCAGGGACTCATGTCCGTGTGCCTCTCTGCTGCTCTGTTTTACTTCTGAATATTTATTAATGTAAACTTTGATATCTGCTGTGTCCAGTGTGCATGCTTTGTGACATGATCTCATCCCAGAGGCATCACAGGAATCATACAGAGGTGTCTGGACTTTGACTCGCTGTCTATGGAAACACCTGATGCTGAGAGTCACTAGAGTATAAACAGGTGGATGCATTGAATTTTTTTAGCATTTGGTGACCCGGTGCAGTAATTAGCCCGTTGCCCAGAGTTTGACTGTGCAAGACAGTCAACCTCCAGGTCACGGGTGTCAAACATAAGGCCCGTGGGGGCAGAACTGGCCCAGCAAAGACTCCAACCTGGAATACTGGATTTTAGAAAACATGCAGGAGGGCATAGATTTTGGGGCTTTTAACATTTTAGATCTTTGGCTGCTGATAAAGTTACGGAGCCCCGCAGGGGACATGGGAGAAAAAAAAATTAAGACGGGGGTCTCGCAAAAGTTTTGCGAGACTTTTGCGAGATCTCGCAAAACTTTTGCGAGATCTCGCAAAACAAACTCGGGATCTCACAAAACAAACTCGGGATCTCGCAAAAGTTTTAGCCGCATTCTTTCCATTAGCTCGAAGCTAACGTTAGCTTTGAGCTAATGGGAGGTCGAGACCTAGTACAGCCGGGAGGAACACCGCTTTCCCGGCACATCGTGCCTCGACCTCCCGGTCGGCTTCGAGCCAGCGTCCGAAGAATGCGGCTAAAACGTTTGTGAGATCTCGCAAAAGTTTTGTGAGATCTCGCAAAAGTTTTAGCCGCATTCTTCCCATTAGCTCGAAGCTAACGGGAGGTCCTCCCGTTAGCTTCGAGCTAATGGGAGGTCGAGACCTACTACAGCTGGGAGGAACACCGCTTTCCCGGCACATCGTGCCTCGACCTCCCGGCCGGCTTCGAGCCAGCGTCCGAAGAATGCGGCTAAAACTTTTGTGAGATTTCGCAAAAGTTTTGCGAAATCCCGAGTTTGTTTTGCGAGATCTCAAAAACTTTTGCGAGATCTCACAAAAGTCCGTTTTCATTTTTTTTTCTCCCATGTCCCCTGCGGGGCTCCGTATAAAGTGAAAAAATAACAGACAAACAATAAAATTACGCTACAGAAAAGTATTTATTTATTATCTATTACATTATTATCTTTTTATCGCCATATTGATGCACCAGAGTTGCTTTGAAGATGGAAACTTACTGGGAGTTGCAGACCAGCTCATCAAAACAACCCTTTCAAAGGGAGATTGTGAGTTTGTTGTGAGATTGTTGCACATGGTGACAATAATCATGCCAAAGGATCCGAGCACTGTCTGAAAGGACACACATCTGTGAGTCAGGAGCTTGTGTCACATTTTTGTGATTTTTATGATTTATTTTTTTTTGCATTTTCTCTAGTTTTTACTTTTATTCAATAGTTTGTAAGACTTAGACACCAAAGAATCTTGGATTTGTGCAACAGGAGGTCATGGTTTGGGTTCAGATATGCTCCAACAACACTAACCCCGCATACTGTAAAAAAAATAAAATAAAAAATGCTTAAATGTACCCAGTGGTTTAGTGAGAGATGGAGCATTCATATGTGAAGATATATAAGTGAAACAAGTCTTACCACAGTCATGATCTGATGTGTCAATGCAGCAGCGTCAAAGGATGCCAGAAGCTTTAAAATCTGCAGTATTTGTCGCCCTGAATATGAGAAAAAAGTGTGATCATTCTTTGTGATAATGTCACATCGTTAAACTGCACATATGATCATTAACTGCACGTCTAAACTGTGTTTTATAGTTTTCTTATCTTTGTACATATTTATTTTACGTGCAATCATATAAATGTTTTGCATTTTGTACTCATTTTTACATTTTGCACGTCAGTGGGTCTCAGAGTGATTCTGTTGTTTTGCTGCCGTCATTGCAATGACAGTAAACTGAACCTGACTTTTACTTTGCTCTTCATGAGACCATAATTTAAAATTTCAAGACAAATAGTGTGTTTAATCACGTTTTTTACTAAATGAGAAGTTGGGTCATTTTCTGATCGTCCTGCCGACAATTAGCAATTCTTTTACCTGTCAGGGGAGTCGCCCCCTGCTGGCCATTACAAAGAATGCACCTCACTGTGTGTACAAACATCCAGGATCATTATTCAACCATGAGATGTGATGTGTTACGGGTAACGTGACTCCAGCTACCTCTAACAGTGAGGAACAGCCGCTTTGATTCTGCAGAGACTTTTTACTCCCCGAGGTTAACTTCAGGCTACATTTCCAACAATTTCTCTTTAATGTGGCCCCTGCAGACTATTTTAGGCTGAACTAATGACTGATATGCACACGCAGAAGATAAGTGGAGCCTCCTGAGAATGCCATCCCCAATGTTGTTAGGAAAGTAGATGGACTGTATCGTGCCCCAGCGCTGCCTTGATTTGGGTTAAAGGGGCACATTTCAGGCCTGATGTTATTAAGCCAACACCGATCCCCTGGTAATGAAATGAAGGCAAGCGCCAGCTCATGGGTGAAGATAAAATTGGTGTCTTGGGAAAGTTTGGAAAGTGTTCAGCGTGTCTTCTTCAGCACAGCTCCAGGCACATCAGTAGCTGGTGGTTAGCCAGAATAAGAGATTTTAGATTATAACATACAGACGTAAATGTGAAATACAGACGGGCGCTCCACAGTTTAGAAGCTGATAAGTAAAAAGCAAAATTTGATGTTAAATTCTGGGTCGTATTCGCTGTCAGCGGAGAGAGGCTCAGCACTGGAGTAAAGTGCTGCACTTTGTCCTTGTTAGAAAGTCTGCAGAGATTTGAAGCATCTGCAGGTGAGCTGCAGCTTTCCTGGCTCAGGCCGATGTTCAGGGATGAGTTACAATCTTAAAGTCACAAAAGTGTGGATGAAATTGTCAGCACTTTATAAATATATAATATGCCTCATTTTCAGTCGATTGCACAGTTTTATTAATGTGAACGGAGGAATTCAGAGGAGTGTGACAGGTGTTGTAAATCGTTGCTCTACTTTTTATTCTCGATTTAAACAGATTTAAAGTTTTCAGACTTCGCCTCGTGTCCGAACAACGCTGAGGTTTGGCTAAAAAGTGAAAAGTAGTGCCTTTACATTTGAACTGGGCTGCAAAGCACACACTTCCTCCTGAAGACAAAGACAGAGCGCCAGGACAACAGGCGGCAGCTCCCACAGCGAACGACCTCAGGCCTTTAATTTGCCCCCTGTGGGTATCAGACACCACAGAAGAAGAAGGAGACAAAATGTTAATGATCTGCTGAAAAACAGCTGATTAATGACACGATCAAAGTGCGAAACACAAGAGTATACATTTTTTGATAATCGAAACATTTAGGCACGGATCAAATAGTGTTTGAAAAGATGATCGATCAGCTCTCAGACTTGCTGATTAATCAATTAATAATGTCAGCGCTACTTTTTTCATTTTCAAAGTCCATGTTGAACACGCTTTGCCTCAGTTTGGAGAGTTAACTTCCCATAAAAAGCCGAGTAGAGCTGCTCTGTAATTAATGTCCCTCCTCTTCTACACTTCAATGAGCTTTTCTTCCTTCTCCTTTTCTCACCTCGCCGCCTCGCCCTTGGTCGAGGTCGGTCCTGGCCGGGCTCGTGTGCGCAGGGTACAAATTGATAGCAGGCTTTGGATGTCATATCTAATTAGTCTCCAGGTGCTTTGTTTCTCATCTCACCCATCCCGCCCTGCCATCATCTCTCTAAGACTTCGCTCCGCTAATGCCAGCCTCAGCCTCCAATTTCGTTCTCACCCAAATGACTTGTCAGCGAGGACGTTTAATCAGGATACGCTGACGACTGTGAGAATTAACCCAATGGTCCCCTCTGTGATTATGATATTTAGATAACAGAGAGGTATAAAACAAAAACATTTTTAAAAAGAAGAAAGGGTAAAGGTCACGCCTATTTACACCATTTTTATTTTTTGCTGGTCTATTGAACAAATGAGGAAAAGTCAGCCGAAGATGCCGACCGAGAACTTTGGCTGCTAAACGATGACGCAAACAAGAAGATCCAGGCTTTCAAATATTTCCAAAGTTTCTTACGTTAACTTCACTGTCTGCAAAAATCTCTCAAAGCTGTAAAAATCTAGTTTGTTGACTAGTTTCCGACCCCCTGCTCGGCACAGACACACACCCCTGTGGAGGCGACCCGGCCTGTAGTTATCGATCTGATACCAAGTGAGCACAGCGCCATCACTGCTGATACCAGTACCGACCAATCATCATCACCACCACTGTGATTTCTACTTTCCACAATAATTAGTAATCAGTAACTAATTACCGATTACTTCCCCAAAAAGGTAATCCCGTTACTTTACGGATTACTTATTTTCAAAAGTAATTAATTACTTAGTTACTTTTTAAAAACACGATTTACAACCTGAATAGGTGATAAAGTGATAGATCTTTCAGCCCAATTCTACTTTTTCTGCATAATCATCATACAAAATGTAATCAAATGGAAAAGTCTCTTTTTAAAACTTGTTTTATTAGTTTTAATCTTTTAACTTTATGCATCAAGCAAAAATTTAATTATCTGCAACATTCTCTGACTGGAAGAAATTTGTTTAACATTTAAACCTATTTTCTGCACATTCCAGCACATAAAATAAAATATTTTGTGTTTACACTCAGTCTTTCAAATAGATGCAAGTAAAACACAGCAGAAAATAAATAAAGTCAAAGACTAGCGGTCCTGTTGCTCTATTTTCACCTGTAAAGCAGGAGTGGGGTAGGCGGAGGGTTACCCTGGTGCAGGTGTGCCGCGGTCAGTGGAAGAATCCGCGAGTTTCTCTGTGAGTTTCCCATTACGTCGTAGCTACTCGGTGCTTGTTTGGAAGTTTAGGGGTTTTTTTCGCTGTAAAAAGAAGTTTTCTTCCCACGCACAACGGACACTAATGTTTTTGTCACTTTTTATGGAATCAAACTCAAAGTAAGGTCAGTACTTCCACGCTTTAAACGCTGCACGCTCATACTCTCTCTGCACTCGATATATGATCCATTGTTGATCTGCACACAGCTGTTGTCACGAACGTCGCACTCGCTTACGTCACTGTCATGAGACATTCTCGCAAAAAAATCACGGTTTTAGTAACGCAGTAACGCAGCGTTCCTACGGGAAAGTAACGGTAATCTAATTACCGTTTTTGCAATAGTAATCCCTTACTTTACTCGTTACTCGAAAAAAGTAATCAGATTACAGTAACGTGTTACAAGTAACGCGTTACTGCCCATCTCTGCTTCTGAAATAGTTTATTTCTGGAGACCTGGACTGTAAATGCATCTGTCTGCTGTTTGAATGAGCTGTAGAGACCTGACAGCAAACACAAGCAGCTGAGGTGTCAGAATCACTGATCTGCATAGTAAACTTAGAAGATAGAAACATATAGCGATCCTATCGCGCTAGCATCAGTCAGCATTAGCAACAATACTACTCATATTTGGATTGCTCCGCCCACTCTGATGACAACTTTCCATCTTTGGCCACTTTTAATAAAAGTGTGATGATTTCTTGTAAACCCAGTTTTTTACCCTAAGTTTATGTAATTAATTAAAAGTGAGTATTAATCTATTTGCATCATTATTAAAACACAAGAATTCAAAGAACAGATACAGTTTGACATCTGCAAGCAAATTAAAAATTCAAGATAGAAATGAAACCTTTTTTCATATTTTTAGGAAACATAAACCATCAGAGTTCCCGGGTTGTGGGGTTTTTGAGTTCTGTTATTTTTGTTTTTCTAGTTTAGTTGTTGATGACTTTAAGTTCATTAGTTCTCTTCGTTGTTTCTCTGTGTTTGTGTCGTTTTTGTGAGGTCAGTCTTGTCTCCGTGTTTAACTTTTTGTTTGTCTTAGTCTGAATCTCTGAGTTAGTTCCACTTTTATTTTGATAGTTTCTGGTTTCCTGTGCTGTAGTTTTACTTCCCTCGTCTCGTCCTCTGCGAGAGACCCATTCACACTACGATGAACATATCAGGAGTAACTCAGGGTTCGTTATTATGTCCGATGATACCACCAACCTTTCGATTAGTAAACGACCTGCTCTGCTTCCTCAGCCAACGTCCCGCTGATGAACTTCACCTTGTGCAGAAATCTAAAGCTCTCACTTATCATTAACAAATGTCAGCTGTGCTTTATTCATCTGTTTATTACCTATCGTTGTACTACGATGCAGTGACTCAGCTTCCCACATCAGACGCTCCTCAGCTCCAAATGAAAGAGTACACTGGACCATAAATCACGTTTACAGGCTGATTCGTAGCTTTATGCCCACGTCTGAAATCACAATCAAACTGACAGCTTGCAAACTTGAAGCACGATGATGAAATGTGAGGTATTAACTCTCATTTCAGGAAAAGAATTTTGTTTCCTGTATCAGAGCCTTTAAAAAGCAGCGCCGTTGCCTTATTTGTGTTGATCAATGAGTGAACCGGGAGGCTTGAACTCCCTCACCTGCTGTGGCTAAAACCAGGGGAAGAAAGTGAAATATGACTTTTAATATCCCATCCAAACAGTTTGCCACACTGCAACGATCCACAAGTTCATGATAAACAGCGCTGCCCTACCCAGCCGGAGCCTGTTTGCATGAAAGCTCTCCAAGGTCCAAAGGATTTGTCTGGTTTTATTGCTGGTATTTACGGACACATGACACAATATTTGTCCCCCTGTCTCCTGCCTCTGAAAGTGTCCTCAGATTTACACTTGTCCTTCTCCTCTGGCTACCATGTTTCTCTCACGGGCGAATCGTCTCCCCCCTCTGAGGGACGCAGGGAACAGCGTGGTTAAATCTCCGTTAATGCGTCTTGACATATATGAGACTCTTTTTCCTTTCATGGCGTGAGAACGGCTGCAGCTGCAGGTTGGACGACTTCTGGATTCAACCTGAGCTTTTTTTAACTCCCCTTGTTCATACTGACTCCTAATTGGTGGTGAACGCCGTCTTTGGTCACCAATTAAAAAGGGCGAGAATAGCACCGGAAGGTGGGCAGATTAGTGGGGAAGTGTGGGAACATTTTCCCTGCACTGTCAGAGCATAAACAGAGATCATTACCTGCATCTTCTGGATGCAGGATTTATGAAGCTAGGAGTCTGAAGCTAGCAGGAAGTTAGCTCGCTAATTTCCACCTAAACATGATGTAGCATGTTCTGACTGAGAGATTTATGAAAAGTTCAAACGTACAGCTCTGCTGTCACTTCCAACATAAATGAAGACCAGTGTTGGGGAGTAACGGAATACATGTACCGCTCACTTTGTTGAAATAAATGGATTACACGGCGGTACTTCCCTGTTTCATATTGTGGCGGGTCAGGACTGTTTGGGTTTTGTTTGACAGCTACGTTCTGTTGTTCCAGGCGGCAGCGTTACGGCTGCCATGGTTACAGGCAGCTCTCTCTCTCTCTCTGCGTGTTTCCTGGGTGAGAGAGCGACTTTTTGTTGTTGTTGTTGTGCTAAGCTAACAGGCAGAATGCTACAGGTATAGCTCTAAAGAATGTAGCATCATGGGCAGTGTAGTCCGTGCTGCAGGGAGAATGGACTGCCATACACGTTATGTGTCTGTGAGCGAGGGAGGGAGAAAAAGGAAAAGTACGAGCTGTCATCGAGCAAAAACGGGAGCTGGAAGCTTATAAATATAATAATAACCACTGCAGCCAAGAAGAGAGCCTGACGAGCCCAGTTGTAAGTAAGCTATTAAGACTCGACTGTACACCGTGTTCGTGTTTTCCTCCAAAAACAATAAGTCCCGTTGGAGCAGCCTTTCAACGCCTCTCTCTGTCTCTCGCTAGCAAAGTTGACCCAGACAACAAAGTAAAGCTAGTTTTCAGCTACAAGCCTGACATGAACCCACCGTATTAGCCAGAGGTCCCTTTACTACAGGGTTACTGAAGTTGGACTAGCTGGTATATAATGATGTGCTACGTGGTGGCTAGCTAACAGCTATGTTAGCATAATATAAACAGTGAAGCTGGAGGATGAATGCTAACTTTTTTCCACTGATAAAAGTTAACGCGAGGATTCACAATGGTTAGAGACAAATGCAATCGCATGGCAGGATGCTGTAAACGGACCAAACTTCAGTCAGGAGAACGACTGAGATAATCCATCCACAATACAAGGTTAGTCATTAATATACTGCTGCTGGGCTGTAGTTACATCGGAAGGTTTTAAAAACTGAGCTTTAAAATGAACAGTGGTAATAAAAACAGAGGGAGGCTGACAGTGATCACTGACTGTTTTTAGGGGCTTGTTCAGATTACATAGAACAAGGTACAAAAGACCGGACTGTCACTATAGTGAATCAGGATTATATCGCTGGCTGCAAAGTGAGGCCAGCAGCAAAAACTGTTAGACTCCTTGGACAATGTTCAAGATTTTCTACGAGTCTGTTGTGGCCAGTACAATCCTCTATGCCGTTGCATGCTGGGGAAGCAGGCTGAGGGTCGCTGATGCCAACTCAATAAACTGATCTGTAAGGCCAGTAATGTTGTGGGGATGGAGCTGGACTCCCTTAAGGTGGTGTCGGAGAGGCGGATGTTGTCCAAAATAAAGACGATGTTGGATAATGCCTCCCACCCACTCCACGACACACTGGTCAGTCACAGGAGTTACTGTTACTGTTTATACTGGAGCACTGTAACCAAAATAATTTCCCTTAGGGATCAATAAATATTCTGATTCTGATTCAAACATGTTAGCGCAACAATAGTAAATAATAAAGGACACCTGATGGATGAACTGGATTTTTATATCATAGTGTCTGTTTTACCGAAGTTTTAAAGTTGCACAAAAAGACTCAAATGATTTCAAAATAAAAGTAATTGTCTGTTTTATTTTGAAATCACTGGTTTTATCGTTGGTGCCCGTTGTTTGTAGCTGTCGTGGTAATTAAGCCTTTTACTTGTTTTTGGATTTTTGGCTCGTTCACATGTTTGCACTGCAGTTTTTAACCTGGGTTAACACTTTCAGAGTTTGGATCCTTTTTAATTTGTGACACGGAGTGAAGATAATAACTGATCGCGTGATATTTAAATTTTGCTCCACACGGAGAAATGTTGTTGTTTTTAGTAAAGCTACTAAATAATATGAATGACTCAAAGTGTTACCGTGAACCACAGATGTCTCTGTAACAGCCATTTACTCCCTTTTTTCTTTGTTGTAATACACATTTAGACACTAGGGGGCAGTCGGCTTTTCAAGTCTACACTTTAAAAAATCCACACAGTGCAGGTGAAGTATCAGAGGCACCACAGACTGTATAAGAAAAAATAATTGGTGATTGGCCTTGATTTTACTGCTTTAGTTGTCACTATTTTTAAAATAATAATTGTAATAAAAGGCAACGACAGCACAGAGGTGAAGCCTAGCAAACAGTTAGCAGCTGTGTTAGCACACGTGCCATTCAATGTGAAAGGATAAAAACAAATTCTGCTCTAAGCAGTTATCATGAAGTAAATGAGCCATAGCGGTCGTTGTAGCAGCCTCTAAACACCGGACTCTTTGGGAAGTGATTGGAGCCAAAAGCACAGGTTGTTACGAACATATGACAATAACAACAATAATAACAATAATAGTAATAACGCCTGAAATTTTGTTCCACATCTGCTTGCCCACCACGAGCTCTAAATCCACTGTATTGTTCTGCTAATAGCCGGAGGAGGACGGTCATTAGGGCTGCTTGGAACGGCTCATCGCTCCGCTAACTGACCAAAGTCATTTGGAAAAAGAACAAAAGACAAACAGATTATTTCCTTTCAGTTCAAACCGAGCGAAGGAAAACCTGCGAAACACACGGTGCCTCTCATCGAACCGTGACAGCTCCCGGTGGTTAAACTGCTGATCTGCAGGAATGTGACAGATGTGAGCCTCTAATTTACTGGGAGAGCAATCACTGTGGGACAAACATCCACTGGTGCTAAGTGGGATTCATTAAGGCTGTGATTGGTATCATCAGCTGCTTCAACCAGGTAGCTTCATGCTGTAATGATCAAAGCTAATGTATGACTGGACCCCGGTCTGTGCAGTAATTATGGGATATTTGCCCAGCACGTTATGGATGAGCACATTAATGCTTGTCTTGTTTGCGTTCCTCATCCGTTCTCTCGCAGGCATGTGAGCATCACACATGCAGGGTGCACCGGGCTGTCGGGAGGCGTCTCCACTTGGCTCAAACTAGTCGTGCAAATTGAACACGACGATGAATCGAGAGCTGTTCGGTTGTCATGAGGATAATGTGCAAATTGCTCCTTAGTTTAAACAATATTGGTGTGGCTAAAAGGAAGATGTATACGAGGAAGCCAGCAGCTTCCTTCACCCTCACCTCCCAGTCTGAACACCGAGCAGCAGAAGTGTCCTTAACCAAATATGGGCTTTCCAGGTTTTACTTCAGTAAGGATGATCTCCTTTCCTTTTCTTCACCTTCTCCAGTCCGATGAGCCCTTAGCTCCTGCTCTGTAAACGCTTCGTGCTCTGCCACACTGCCTTTCAGCCCCTCCATCATTGTTCCTTCTCCACCTCAGTCACAGCAACCTGCTTCTAGACTTCAGGAAGGTCCTGTCACCATCTCTTCCCTTCATCTGCAGGTTTGCTCCATTAGTTTGCTTCTCAGTGGAGTCTAGCTGTTTGTATGTTTTGCTCTTTTCATAAAAAAATATTTATCTATGAGAAAAGACAAAAAAATCTGTGTGAAAAGTGACGATAAAGATGATTGTTTATAAATTACTACATAAACGTGTGTTAAAAACAGCATATATATGTGAGAATAGGACTGATACAGAAAAGTTTTCTGTGGTAAAGTGGTATCCAGTGCTTTGAGAAGTTCTGACAAACTGAATCTATTGTTTCTGTCCTCGTGTTTGGAGACGGTTTCTGTCCCCGGGCCCTTGGGAGCAGCTCGGTTTGTTAGCTGCTGGCTCTGGAAGCGTCTGCCTGGTGTTTTGAGGCTGCACAGCAGCAGAAACAGAGGGAAGACACTGCTGTGCACGAGTGTTCGTCATCCTGGACGGAGCGGGGAGCAGACAGACGGCAGCACAGCGCTGTCGAGCCTCCGCTGGGAGCTTTGGCGCTAATTTTGTAGGAGAAGAAGATTGTTTTGGCTGTAATGAAGGATCTGTTTGTTAACCCTGTGCCCTTGCAGTAGATTGTGAGTCTGTCCACTCACTGTGCACATGCCAGCTGACTGCTGTTTAGCACTACGAGTGTTTACAGCTCTGATTATGGAGAGAGCAACCTTGAATAAATGTAAATGCGGCCTGTGTGATCCACATTAGAAGGCTTATGGACTTTCTAATGTTGTAGTAGAAGCAGTTATCACTGTTAGTGTTTTGTCATCATTGCCTCTTGGATTGGAAATGAGGCTGAAGAGCATCTGCGATGATCCCAGCGTCAGGGTTTCCGCTTCCACAAATCCTTCGTCCATGCATATGCAGTCGGACCTGCAGGTAAATAAGAATTCCTCCTCCAGGTCCATCATGGAATCATTTGCGGAAGCAGCTTCAGTGCCGAGCTTTGACACAAACAAACGTTTGAGAGTTTGAGATATGTTTTCATGTTTACATTTGAATTCAATTTTAGATAAGAAGCAGCGAAGGCTGTAAGTGCCTTAAAGTGGGACTGAGAGGTCACGATCACACAGGTCCACGGGTTTGCAAACATCTGGTAACTATTGGTTGTGAAACAAAACCAAGTGTATTCCCACACCGGCTGCGAGGATGCTTGGTGTCGCTTGATGAAACTGGTCACAGGTACACAGAGCGGCACCAAAAACAGCTGTGATTTTGATCGTAGCTGGGAAATGTGTGGAAACAGAGACCTTTCCCCTTCAAAGTAAAAGCTGTGCCTTCTGAAATGTGTTGGTTGCAGCGGTAAGGTGCGCTTTTACTCTGAAGGCGAGCAGGCCTGTTCATGTGTGTTTGCAGACAAATTAGTGTGTACTGTGACACTGTGGGCGTGTCGTGGTTGTGGGTCTGTGACCCAGCTTTTTGAGTTTACGTTTTAGATTCATGATTCTTTGCTTTATTAAAATGATTTAGGTTTGAGTTTACTTATATGTTCCCTACTCATGTCTTTGTTCGGTCTCCCTCTCCCTCCCTTAGTTGTTCCCATGTTCGCCTCCTTGAGTTTCCTCCTTGTCTACCCAGTCTGTTTCCTTTCTGTTTCCTTCCCTATGTCAACCCTGTGTCTCTTAGTTCCTTGTGTTATGTTTGTGATCCAGTTTAGTTTACCGTTATTTGCTGACCGGTCTCTGATGAGTGCCTGATTCTGAAAACTCATACTTCCAAATCTATGTTGAGCTAAAACAGCCAAAGATGTGTCCTAACTGAGATTGGGGATACTGTTTTCTTTTAGCTATAGCAGCACATGAAGCTTCCTGATGTAGATGTTGGCCTTTCCTGCTTCCTGAAGGTCGGATCTTAATTTTAATGAATGAATTTTGCTTTTACTGGAGGTTGTAGATGATCTTATTTTATTTTTGCATGTGAATGCATGGCTCATTACAGCCTTCCATTCATTTTATTATATATGTAAATTCCAGTTTGCATGCACAACAAATCTAGTATTCAGCACTAGTTTGCAGTGTGTGTATGTTTTGAGGCTAGGGTTAGTTTCCTGTTGGACAGATTAGAAACATGTATTGTAAATGCAAAAAAGGGGGGGGGGGAGTGCCTCTCTCAGCGTCTGGTAGTGCCTCTCTGACTGTTCGTCTCCACGCACTACATGAAATAAAAAGCAAGAGAGTCCCGGAGCTGTGAGGAAGCAGAATGAGTGCGTAAATCTGAGCAAACCGGCTAAACGAGCACACGGGAAAATGTGGCAGGAAGCTTCAGGGAAGTTCACCGTGACAAGAATAAAACTAATATGAGTCTTTGGGGCTGAGAGAGACAGACTCATTCGCAGCTGATAAAACGGCCATTCCGGCTCGCTGCTCTCAGCTGTCCTTTTTATTGCATCGCATAAAGCAGCACAAAAAAGTGTTTCCGGGAGAGCAGAGGAGCGGGCGTCTCATTTTTATTGGCCATTACTTTATTTTTTCCACTCATTCAAAATTACTCTTTACTTCTGCTTGCTTGCCGTCTCCCTCCTTCCTCTCCTCCTCTCCTCATCCTCACACACCTCCATCTCCTTTGCTCAGCGTCTTTGTCATTCCAGGAATTACACTGGATATGATGTTATTTATCTGTCTGTGTTTTCTAAGGAGTGAAATGTAGCCGCCCTCCTACGCAGCCATCAAAACCCAGCGCTCTCGTCTCACTGGATGTCATAATTTATGACACGCTGGCATCATTTTTAGTCACAGCAGGCCGTCTGCGTGTGGAAAAGAATGACGTCACATGATTTATAACCTGCTGCACAAACGATCCCTTTGTGCTACTTTCATGTAAGTGCATGAAATCTTTCACATTATTAGTTCTTAATTGCAATAAAATAATATTGTTCAACTTTCTGAAGCACAGTTAACGTCAGATTGAACAGATCTGCCCAAAATCTGTTAACCCTTTAAGACCTACCATAGAACCAAGTCCGCCAGAGCTTATATTATATTTTTACATGCTGTGGAGCCATTTTTGGGAGTATTTCAAGTTGATATACATCAATACAACCATTACAGCCCAGATTTTAATAATATGTATGCATTAAGTGCATAGTAATTACATAAATTGCAAAAAAGTGCAATAAACTACAAAAAAATTGAAAATCGTTTTTGTTTTTTTAACATATATTTCTAGTTAGAGAAATTTAAGAGGCTTATCCCTCAAAACTGTAAATACAAAAAAGTTGCACAAAATAGTTTCCCACCACAGGAAATTTATTTTGAGTGTCTTCATAGTTTTATTTTTGAAATACACCAATTTTTATATACTGCAGGAAAAACGAAAATAAATATTATAATGCAAATTTGCAAAAAAGCAGCATATGCATCAAAATAAACTATTTCCAGCAGTGCAATATGAGTCCTAAGCATCCCAGAAACGACACAGAAAGTCATAAAGTCAAACATAACTTATAAAAACACCAGTATAGGCTCATGAGGCCCTGATGGTAAAAAACTACATTTCCGGGAAAATGAAATGTATGAAGTGTTATGAACAGCTGATCGGATCGGCAAAGCGTGTTTCTGGAATATTATGTTTTTGTTGCTGCAAGTGCTTTTTATGCAGTTTTTGCAAAGCTATATGTGGAAGGAAACCGTGACCGAGGACAAGCTGATGGCATAAGATGTAAGTACAACTCCTCCAGTTTCATATGCAAAAAAAATTATTGCGCTAGCTTACGTGGTTGCAGAGCTACCGGGATTTAAAAGAAGTTGCGCAAAACGGAGCGTGCCCGCTCTGACCGGTTTTTAAGAGTTAATATAAAAGACAGAAGTAGCCACTCTGACATCACATTAGTTATTAAACTTTAGCTTCTTCCACCACAGAGACAGTGGAGGGCCAGCTTGGTGTGCTGCATGAATACCTGCTAATTATTAGCAAACCCTAATGACTTGAACCACATCTGGACTCAACTGCAACCACCAGAATAAAAGTTTAACACATTTACTGCAGTTCTGATTGAATTAGCAGTCAAAAATGCAAAAATGCAGAGTTTTGTTTTCATTTTTCTCTGCAGGTTTCAGACACGAGGGAGGCATCTGCACACGAGAAGAACAGGATCCACAAGCAAATACACAAACAGAAGAAAAACAACAAGAAGCACCACCGGTGCACGGCGGGGAAACTTTAAGTAGCAGGTAAGCGATTGTTTCCAGTAGGAGCAGCACAGGAACGCTGGAGGAAGCTCCGCCTCTGAAACACACAAGCCGGCCAGGTGAAAAGAAAAGAAGTCTGCACAGGAGGTCACATGATGCATGCAAATAAAACACTAGAATTCAAGCAGCAGCACGGTGACGCTACTCAGATTACCGCTCACGTGCAGAAATCATCAGCTTACATCTCGAAACGTTAAAAAATTATGTGAGCTGCACAAAAACAGGCTGCGAACATGTTGATTTCTGCTTTAACATGCGAGTCTGCCAGGATTGATCCACCTCTGAAGTCGCCCCCATGTGGTCATTAGAGGAACTACAGTTTTGGTTTCAGCAAAAGTCTTTTGGTAGTGAGAGCAGGTGCACTCATTTCTATCAGACACATGTTCACAGGTGAAAGATTGTACAGCAAACTTTCTTTAAATGCACTTGAGGTGACTTCAGCCATTATCTGCTCAGTATTGTCGTAAACTACTTTCTGCTGTTAGTCACCAAATGTGCCACTAATCAGAGTATCACACTTACAGATAGGAGTTTGGAGACAAGCCCACGAGTCTTTGCAATAAGAGGAGCCGGTCAAGGTTGTTTGGGGCACCTTTGGAGGTTTTCTGCATGCGCTTAACTGGACAGAAACTTTGAGGCAGACCTACAATATGCTGGAGAGATTATACATCTCATTCGGCTCGGTAACTGTTCGGGATTCCCCGAAGAGGGACTACCTTACTTGCCCTTCTGCCGCGAGCACAGGCTCCAGATAAGCAACAGAAGATAGATGAATCAGAGCGGCACAGAATACAGCGGAGTGGTACGCAAGCACAAAACACATCTTTCACCGGCAGATAAGCAAAAGGCTTCAAGAGTCAGCGATATAATGTGGTCCCGAAGGACAAAACACATACTGTAGAAGGGAAAAGCACAAGCATATATGGGGAAAAGCTTCAAATGTATAAAATGCAACAAGTAAAAATGCAAACAGAGAAAAGCACATGCAAAGAGAATGACGCTTCAAAGGTGGGAGTGATGGTTGGTGTTGGGTCACCTAAGATTTTAACGTAAACGTCACATATCAAACCGAGCAGGCAGAGACCAAACAGTGTTTCAAAGGAACATGTTGGTTACTTCATGAGTGTGACCCTCAAGCTGATCCTGCTGATCGTGCACGACTCCTCCACAACCTTCACTTTGCATATCCTGAATGTAACTAACTGTCTTCTTGGCTCTATTTATGACTGTTATTCATGCTTTTATTTTGAAGTATCCCACATTTCTGTATTCATTAGATGTAGATCCACTTTATTTTTAGTTATAATTCCACCTTGTTGGAATCTACACGAACGTTTTCTGTTAATCGTGTTAAAACTATTTTTAAATGTTGTTTTTTTGCAGACAAAGTCATCATTAATGATCCCAAATCTGCAGCGTACACGCACTCAGGTGCATCGTGTCCTGCACCAAATCAAGCGCTTGAGGTGAACCTCGTATATTCGGTCTTGCAGATGATCGTCTCTTGTCTCTGACCTTATGAAGTAATCATTACTGTCCTTTTAAATCTCAGACTTCACCGTTCTGACTGCATGCATGCAAACACAGTTATTCGATTGATTGTGTTGCATTTCAGTCCCTGTCCCTGCGTAGCACTGTGACGACTCTGCACTGCGATGCACACACAACTCATAATAATGTAAACCAAAGACATGTGAATATGTATTCATCATTGTGATTACACTCGTGGCATGTAGTCTTTGAAATAGATGTAACTTATTAAGTCTGTGCACTTAATCAGAGTTTTCCCTCTGGACAAATTCACAACTGGACTGAAATTATTTTCTTATTTTAATCAACACAAGGTCAGTGTTAATGTAGCGCCTCCATCATCCCTCTGTGTTTAAAATTAGAATTACATATTAGTCGTTTGATTTGCTTGGGAGGATTTTCTAACCCCTGATTAGAGGCTCTTTGGTTTAAATTTGTTTGGCTAAATATTGGGGAGGTTGGTTGCGTGTAAGAGGCATTTTCTGCTTTAGGAGTGCCTCTTTTGCTATTCTTACCCTCAAGCTAACCAGATGACCCCAGCACTGCTCAGGAGGGTGACTGCCGCCGTGGAGTCGATAAGATCGATGACCTGAAATGTTATAAAAAAGAGTCAAAGGTCAGTTCTCCTTCCTGTTAAACACGACTGGGGTAATTAGATATTGGAAGCAGACCTCCTCCTCATTGGTCCATGAAGATGTAATTTGGTGACGGCTGGATGAATAAGAGGCCAATTTCCTGTGCAACTTTCCGTCTTCATTGACCAACAAGCTTCATCTTCTCCAGTGATTGTTTTTCAGCAGAAAAGATCTGCTTCATGGGCAGTGGATTGATGAGGTAACAAGTCGGACACGGTACCAGAGGACAAACACGAGACACCATGCAGTAACCTCACAAAGACAGAATCCAAACTAATTTTTACCAAAAGAAGAAATGTTCAAGTTAAACCAATTATTTACTTTTAAATTGTGAACCTGAATTATTGTCGTGGATCCGCCTGCGTGTTTGTTTTTTCTCTCCTTCCTGTGTTTCCTGCTCTCTGCCTGCTGACACACGTGCAATCCATCTTGGCCCAAACGTATCCGCTCGGTCGTCTTCGTTCTTCTTGTTTGGTAGTGATGCTCAGCTTTAGATCCTATTCTGTGTTGTTGACTTCGACTGGCCTTGTTTTTCTTCCCTTCCGTCGCAGAGTCGTCCCTGTGTTCGTCTTCAGTGGCTTTTCGAATCCCGCTCTCCCGTGTCACTGCTGAATCTTTACCTTTGCGATATCTACCTGCATCCTTCTGTTGCACATTCCCTGCCCTTTGTAAATAAACCTTTTTACTAGGGGTGCAACGATACACAAAATTCATGGTTCGGTTCGATATTTTTTCGATACAAAAAAATGTTCATGCTTTTTTAATTTGTCATTTATTAAAATTATAAATATATATTTTAACTCAAAAGTACAGTTTTTAAATTTAATGTTGCTGAAACAACAAAGTAATAAAAAAATAAATCTATCTGATCGAGAAATCACTCATCTTTGGAAAAGAGAGTTTATTACAAAGAAATGGCTCTTTCCAAAATAAAAGCTATACTATACGCTTCTTCTGGGCTATATTCTCAGCAGCATATTAAACATATCAGGTCCCCATAAGGAGAATCATGTGCTAACGGCTGTCTAAATGACTCGGGTAAAGTTTGTAGCATGCGTGCTTGTTGTTTTTGTCTGCTTCCACTTGTTTTTGCACTAGGATGATGTCGGAGTAAATGTGCTGTCATATTCGTTGTGTTCCCACTAGTGCTGTCAGCGTTAATCTGAAATGACGTTAACGCCACAACACGGCAAATCTCCGTTAACGAGCTACCACGGATCGCCCCGTGCGTGGGGCTGGACGGCGTCAACACGTTAACGAGCTAACTGCGCTAACACACTAGTTCCCACCAATGTAATTGAGCATTGCTGGCACATCCAACATACTGTTTTACTTTAGTCCATGTAAAATGGACTTACCTTCAGGGTCATACGTCACATGAAAACCAAAATAGTTCCAAAGGCCAGATCTGAATGAGGGTGGGGGAGGTTCAATTTGCCATGTTGCAACGAGAGCTTAGCTTCTGTCTTGCTAGCTTGCGCTGCGCTCAGTGGATCTGCGCTCGACAGTGCAGCCTAGGCGGAGTAGTCGAACACAGATCCACTGAGCGCTCAACACAGACAGCATCGTCAGAAGAAAAGTTGATAAAATAAATTAAAAATGTTGTATTGTTCATACATATGTGTACTGAACCGAAAGCACTGTATGAACGGTTCAATATTGATACAAGTATCGTTGCACCGCTACTTTTTACCTGTTGTTACATTCTGTGGGCGCTGATGTTTTAAAATATACACTATATTCGTCACGCAACGTCTATGTGCCTTTTTTCACGTCACGCTGTGCGCCACGTTATTGTTTACATGGGATGAATTGCAGAATGGCAGATAGAGACAAAATACTGTTAATCTGACTGTCTGCAGGTTTTACACACAGTTACTGTCCCTCCATTTAGAAAGGCAGAGGCGTCACGGTGTCATTATTTTACTGTATGTGTAATAATATTCAACATTGCTATCAATACATTTTTCAAAAAATGCCTCTCTGTGCAAAATGGGTCCAAAAACATAAACAGCTGTGGGATCCTGTTTGTCTGTGATTTGAAGAGTCCAGCGCTGCTCCTGATGCAGGGAAAACCAATCCTGCAGGGAGACCTACCTCGGCACCTGTGCAGGTGCAACCAAAGGGAAGATTTGCTTCACCATATTTTCTAGACTTTGGCTTAGAATGAAGTTGGTTTGGAAACATATTCAGCGATGCTTCATCTCCTGCTTTGCGTTTGTGTGGGCGCCCCATGAGAGCAGTGTCCAAGCGTTTGTTTGTTCCCCACCCCTGCAATGGCTCTGCCCCACACTTTGGGAAGCTCTGGTCTAGCTGAACATGAGTTAATAAACTGTAACAGCCCGAGGACCTTTTCATCTTTGCTCTGTGAACAAAGAAACTACATGTTTACATGTTTCCTGATGATGCAGCAGCTATGAAATGAACTGGCCCTCCACTGACCAATCAGTTCTCCAGAAAAGTAGCCTCATCATTCCTGGACACTCCTTGAGCCTTTGTGTGCAGACAGTAAAGCGGTCTAAAGTTTGTCACTTGTATCTGAAGTGTTTGTGTTTCCCTGCTGAGCATCAGTACGAAATGCAGATTCTTATTCTGCAAACTATTTTACAACAGTTTATTGTTCTCTAAGTATTAGTATATGACCTTAAAGCAGGACACCTAGTTGTAGTAAGTGTTACGTTCTTTCCTGGCTTCATGTATGTTTATTGATATAGTAACTGTTTCCCAGTCTTTCTGGACTGTATTCTTTTTTCAACCTCTTCATATTTTTCTCATGGTACATTTTTATCTTACCTAAGGTGCAGAAAACCAGCGCTTCCTGTACGCCTCACAGATATCCATAAATCTGATTGGTCAGAGGCTGCTGGGCCGTCCCTCTAATGTGAACCCAGTTTGCTAAGTTAACCACGGGAAACGCTGGTTAAGTTGGACAACTGATAACCAGCTACTATATGTCCTGATGTAGAGATGATGTCTGTTTTGTGCTGCGGTCTTTCTTCTGCTCTTCCATCTGTGTAGATGCATTTGTGGCGAGGTGACAGGACACTAACTGCACGTCTAATGGACACTTTAAACTTCCAAAGTGTGAGTTTACAGCAGAAATAAACATTTTTATAACCTGATACAAAAACTTAAAAACCATACAGGTTGAATATTTTCACAACTTATATATTTAACTTGCCAATATGTCTTCAAGTGGTCTCCAAAGTGTCCGTACTCGACCTCCAGACCGCGTTTAACGCCATTTGAAACACTTTTTAGTGACAGATCACTCATCCGCTCTGTAGTTAATTGTTAAAAACCATATCTATGAGTCTGTGTAGGTGTTTGTGTTTCTGCACAACAGTCTGTGGATGTCGCTAGCATTAGCTGATACCTGATTACATGACCCTCTGCTCCAAAACCCAAACAAGAAGCTTCAGCATTCTTCTACCACAGAGGCACCTTGTCTCCGTCCTCTTCAGATAATACCGATCCCACTTTGCAGTCTGACTTTTATGAGCGGGAAGTTGCATTCAGGGACTTCCATCCAGCTTTTAATCAAAGCAGCAGCTGTGGTTAGTTTGTGGAGGAGGGAGGGCAGGTCTGGGCTTCCCCTGGGTAATCAATTTGCAAAGGCAGATGCTCAGCGGGGCACAAACTTCTGTGGCTTACAACAGCTGTTCAAAGAAATACTTATCACGAAACAGTCTTTCTTTTTCTGGTATCATTTATCATTTATTCACAGTGAAAGTCACAAACACCAGCAAAGGTCAGGACGGCATATTAATGACAGATTAGCCCAGCGCATCGCTGCATAATTCAACACATATTTGTAGCTGTTGCTCTATTATAATTTGCAGCTATTAGCCTGCACCTTGCGGCTTCATCTGGTTCTCTTGCAGATGAGCTCAGGCGCCAGAAGTCCATTTCTCACGCCGCACCTCCAGTTATTGGACAGGTGGAGACAGATGGCGCGATGCTGGCGGCCAGTCAGAAAAAGTTTCCTGAATTTTGGACACTGATGAATGAAGCAAACAAAGCATCTGCGAGCGAACAGAAGAATCCGCGGCTTCATCAAAGAGTCAAAGAGGGAGCGCCGAGGAACAAGAAGTCAAGTCATTAGAGTAAATGACCAGATTTAATGTGCTGAAACATTCATCAGCACACAGAGGGCCATCTGTCCGTACCTGTGTGACACTCCAGCGCCTCACATCCCTCCAGCTCCCCGTTTACCAGGCTGAAGCGCCACTTTTACGCTGTTTCATTAACCTCAGTTTAGAAACTGATGAAGTAAAAAAAAGAGAGAAAAAAAGCAATTATGGAATGTGTTGGAATTTAAATAAGGCATTAAATCGCAGGATGACCTCATGAATTTTGTTGTACTTTGTATTATTTAAGAAAAGGATTAATCCACCTGTTATTTGAATATCTTGATAAATAGCTGTTGTTTAATGTTAATGGCAAACACTTTTACTTTATTCTGTTTCTATTCTTAGAATAGAAACAGGAGTGCAGGGGAAGGGGCTGGAAGACTTTCTGTGAGCCCATAGAAATGGGTTGTAGGGGCTTTGCAGGACGATCACTCTGCAAAGTCTTCGGCCGGCTGGGCAGCCAAGAAGAGGGTCATCCAGGCTGTGAGTGAAGCGGCAGAGAACGCCACAAGATGGCTGTGGATCAAGAGGGCTGATCCGTGGGTAGTTACTGGTACGCAAGTCGGGGCCTGATCACCCCCGGCTGAGTCGCCTGGGCGAGGGTGTATGATGTCGTGAGCAGTGTTGGTCAAGTTACTTGAAAAAAGTAATCAGTAACTAATTACTGATTACTTCCCCCAAAAAGTAATCCCGTTACTTTACTGATTACTTATTTTCAAAAGTAATTAATTACTTAGTTACTTAGTTATTTTTTTAAAACACGATTTACAACCTGAATAGGTGATAAAGTGATAGATCTTTCAGCCCAATTCTACTTTTTCTGCATAATCATCATACAAAATGTAATCAAATGGAAAAGTCTCTTTTTAAAACTTGTTTTATCAGTTTTAATCTTTTAACTTTATGCATCAAACAAAAATTTAATTATATGCAACATTCTCTGACTGGAAGAAATTAGTTTAACATTTAAACCTATTTTCTGCACATTCCAGCACATAAAATAAAATAATTTTTGTGTGTTTACACTCAGTCTTTCAAATAGATGCAAGTAAAACACAGCAGAAAATAAATAAAGTCAAAGACTAGCGGTCCTGTTGCTCTATTTTCACCTGTAAAGCAGGAGTGGGGTAGGCGGAGGGTTACCCTGGTGCAGGTGTGCCGCGGTCAGTGGAAGAATCCGCGAGTTTCTCTGTGAGTTTCCCATTACGTCGTAGCTACTCGGTGCTTGTTCGGAAGTTTAGGGGTTTTTTCGCTGTAAAAAGAAGTTTTCTTCCCACGCACAACGGACACTAATGTTTTTGTCACTTTTTATGGAATCAAACTCAAAGTAAGGTCAGTACTTCCACGCTTTAAACGCTGCACGCTCATACTCTCTCTGCACTCGATATATGATCCATTGTTGATCTGCACACAGCTGTTGTCACGAACGTCTCACTCGCTTACGTCACTGTCATGAGACACTCTCGCAAAAAAAATCACGGTTTTAGTAACACAGTAACGCAGCGTTCCTACGGGAAAGTAACGGTAATCCAATTACCGTTTTTGCGATAGTAATCCCTTACTTTACTCGTTACTTGAAAAAAGTAATCGGATTACAGTAACACGTTACAAGTAACGCGTTACTGCCCATCTCTGGTCGTGAGACCCGAAACACCCGATGACCCCAGGATACATCCCTGAAGATGCGTACCAGTGCATCCAGGAGATGTCTTTTATAGTTCATAGTAAGATTTCACCAAACTGTTGATTAAATGTTCTTCTGTATATAATTAGACCATTAAAAATATTTCAACACCATTTGTCTCATTAAAGCGGGTCCGTTAAGCACATTTCCACCTTTTTCGTGATTCATAGCTCGAAACGATCTTTATTTATCTCACTGCGTGTGAAACGAGCCATTTAAGGCCTCCCATTAAACATACTTGCATCAGATTGGCTGCCCCTCACAGAAGGCTTGAACGGGAGGTGGGTGGGGCTTCACAGCCAGGATGTACTTAGGATGACCATATTAGGGATATCCCCTCTCTGCAACGTACTGAAGAGCCAATAGTAGAAAAACTGTATGAGAGTGATGCAGAGATCACCTGTACAGACAGTGACATCATTATTTGATGTAACATGTAATTATACTGAAGAACTTCTGATGGGCAGGCCATAAACAGGAAGAAAAGGGTGTAGACCAGGGGTGGGCAACTCCAGGCCTCGAGGTTTTAGATCTCACCCTGGGTCAACACACCTGAATCACATGATAAGTTCATTACCAGGCCTCTGGAGAACTTCAAGACATGTTGAGGAGCTAAGTTAGCCATTTGAATCAGCTGTGTTGGATCGAGGACATCTAAAACCTGCAGGGACACCGGCCCTCGAGGCCTGGAGTTGCTCACCCCTGGTGTAGACGATTAGTTACTAAATAAGCTCAGTCTCCTGTTTGAACATGTAAGTAATTTATCATTATTATTGCTTTGTTTTCCTTTTGCTTTGCTTTGTTTATTTGTCTCTTTTTTCTCTGTTGTTGTTTTTATTCTATTTTAACGCGTTCAAAATAAGATGCTGCACTAAAATAATGTGAAGTTTAAAACAGTTCTTGTGAGAATAAACTCTGATCAGCTGGCAAAGTGGGCAACGGTGGGCTCGCCTCTTCATTAACGCAACACAGCACAGAGGCTGTAACCGCGGCAACAACTCCGTGTGACTCTGTGTTCATATGATGTGTTTTTGAACACGAGGACGGCCTACATGATCTTAAACCGGTTATTTGACTGTTGTGGCAGATTGGTGTTCGTTTGCATTAAAAGGAAGCGTTCACGCCGTCAAACCTTCGCTCTGCTTGCTCACCTTCCTGCTCTCGTTTGTTGCCGTTTGTCGTTTGTCTGTGATGTAACGGCGTTCGTTGTTGTCTGCGGCGCTAATTGTCTGCTCGATAATGTCCTGCATCGGTTGCGCACGTTGTACTCGTTCATGCTTGCGCTCCTGTTATGGTTTGCTTTCTTGTGTACTAATAAAAACGCCGCAGCTTTATTGTTGTTTTAATGTTTCAACATCTGGCCAAAGCGGGGGGGGAATTAGAACATTTGCAGTTTACTGTTGATTAATGTTCATTGTCCCTGAAAAATAAATGAAGGAAATCTATCTGCACTGAGTTAGAAAACAACTAATTTATACCAAGAACACTCGGATATGGATGTTTGAGTTTGCAAATCATCTCAAGAGTAGATCAAAGCTGCACGGCACATTTACTCTTAACTCAGATCCTCTAATATACTGTTAGAAAGCTGAGTACATGCCTTTCCTCAGAGTACCCATGCAGAAACTGTTAAAATTAGTCCTTCTATTGCTATTTTAATGCGACCCCTCCTTGTCAGCCTGCTTGGTAACTGCAGATAACTCTCCTGGGTTGCAGGGAGCGAGCAGGACTCAGGAGAATTATCTTTGCGTTCTCTAAAAAGTAAAAATCCTCAGAGTTTTGTGTCGCGATATAAAGAAAACCTCTGACCTCGTCTGCAGTGACTTTCAAATGTTTCTACTTCCTCTGCAAAAAATAAATAAGGAATAAAATCCGAGTTAGTGGGGAAAGAGTCAAGAGGGCGAGCGAGGAGGGAAGGAATTTGTGTAGAAAGAAAGACCTGTGGGACCGAAGGTGCAGCAGAGGGCAAAATGTCAGGACACACTCGGCTGCTTTTGTCAGAGGACGCACACACACACAAACAAACAAATGCACACACCGACACCAGAGATCTATTTAAGTGTCAGCCCCACAAGATGGAGATTAAACACCCAGCTCCTCTGTTTGCTGATAAAGAGACCCTCGCTCTTTCAGTCTCTCCCTCCTCATTCTGCTGGGGGAAATTGCTGTTTGAGTGCTTATTGTTTTGCTCATTGAGCTGTCTGCTTCCCTTATCTGTCTGCTGACCACTCTGAGAGGTAAACAGAAACACCGACTGCAGTGTCTTCCTCTATCGGATCATCGCTGGGACTCGGTGTTAACCGAACCCATTACTGAACTTGTCAACACAACACTAAGTGCTGCGGTAGAAGTAGAAGTTCCATCCGACTGATGGGGAAGTATATTTAACAAAACACGTGCACGTCAGGATAATAAAGATTTTTGTTTACCCTGATCTAGGGCAGAATTTGTGCATGTGTGTATGTGGTTATAGTTCCTACGTGTATGTGAAAGTGTAAAGCTCACCGACCCCAGGAAGAACAGATGCTACATGGCTGCATTTAATGGGTACCTTAACCCTTTAAGACCTACCATAGAACCAAGTCCGCCAGAGCTTATATTATATCTTTACATGCTGTGGAGCCATTTTTGGGAGCATTTCAAGTTGCTATACATCAATACAACCATTACAGCCTATATTATAATAATATGTCTGCATTAAGTGCATAGTAATTACATAAATTGCAAAAAAGTGCAATAAACTACAAAAAAATTGAAAATCGTTTTTGTTTTTTTAACATATATTTCTAGTTAGAGAAATTTAAGAGGCTTATCCCTCAAAACTGTAAATACAAAAAAGTTGCACAAAATAGTTTCCCACCACAGGAAATTTATTTTGAGTGTCTTCATAGTTTTATTTTTGAAATACACCAATTTTTATACACTGCAGGAAAAACGAAAATAAATATTATAGTGCAAATTTGCAAAAAAAGCAGCATATGCATCAAAATAAACTATTTCCAGCAGTGCAATATGAGTCCTAAGCATCCCAGAAACAACACAGAAAGTCATAAAGTCAAAGATAACTTTTAAAAACACCAGTATAGACTCATGAGGCCCTGATAGTAAAAAAAAAACAAAAAAACTACATTTCCGCGAAAATGACGTTACTTCCGGTTTCGGGCAGGTCATGGCAGACATCCAAAAGTTCGCGCTGACGTCTAATCCAATGTAGGAAGTGTTATGAACAGCTGATCGGATCAGCAAAGCGTGTTTCTGGAATATTATGTTTTTGTTGCTGCAAGTGCTTTTTATGCAGTTTTTGCAAAGTTATATGTGGAAGGAAACTGTGACCGAGGACAAGCTGATGGCATAAGATGTAAGTACAACTCCTCCGGTTTCATATGCAAAAAAAATTATTGCGCTAGCTCACGTGGTTGCAGAGCTACCGGGATTTAAAAATAGTTACACAAAACAGAGCGTGCTGCTCCGACCGGTTTTAAAGGGTTAATAAAACAAGCCTTTCCTGATCCAGCACAAAGGCATTTGTGTTTCCTACACAGGCTCAAACAAGCATGTTTCACTGTGTAAACTAATACACTGGATAAATATTCATAAATGTGCAGGTTTCTTTGCTTCCTTTAACATTAGCTTGTGAACCACTCACAGTTAAAGATATCAGCCAGTAAGGCCACCAGCTGGTTGGTGAGTGAAATCAGTTTAACTGGATGCTGCACCAAAAACCTTCCTTTCATTATCATGACAGCAGCAGATTGGTTTGCATGGAAGATGTCAGCTTGCCTGTAAACACCATCACCAAATAACCAATGAGCAGAGGAACTCAAACCAGAAATGGAAACTGTTTGCTTACAAAATAAAAGCTCTGTTTTCCTGCTGAAACCAACACATTTTAAAAGGTGGATTTGACGGGCAGGTGGGGGCAGCTGGCTGTCAGCTGTTGGTGATATTTGGAGAAATTTCTCACAATTATCTGTCAAAAAAATCTGGTTAGCTGTTCGGTGATCTGGACGAATGAAACACGTCTGTCTTCTCGTTTTTGTCTGTAAAATTCTAATATTATTCTCTGACGGGCTAACTAGCATTAGCTGATAATTTAGGGGGACATCCTAACAGAACATTTCAGAGTTGTTACTGCCATCTTTTATATACAGCCTATGATGGTGCGGTGGCATGGGGAGGCAATTGCACTGTACTGCAAGAGGCAAACCAGCGATGTAATTAACATTTTTATATAAATAATGTAAAAGTTTTCCTCCAAACAGCTACTTTGTACCACTAAAACAAACTTTGCAAGCTCCTGCACGGACATATCTACAAACTCTGTTTACAAACACAAATTTATTTAAAATGTTTTAATTTGTTTCCAGTTTAGACGCCGATTAAATGCGACGCTTTAATTAAACAACATCCAGAGAACAATTTAAGCCTCGGGGGCTCTACAGCCAAACAACACAAAGTGGGAAAATCACTGTGTTTGGAAATAATGTGTCATTTTCTCAGATTATTATTGTAAAGCATAACAGATCAGCAGGTAATTTCTACAAGTAAATGAGGAAACAATTTGCTCTGTTTCACTTTAAATAAAAGGAGATAGATTTATTTACTGTTTTATGCGTGACACTCGTGGATGCCCTCTTACTTATTGACTTGGGGTTGGGTTTTGAGGGTGTGGGCTCTCTTTTGCCTGCGACAGTTTGTTTTTCCCCAGAACATCATGGCTCATATCATTCTCCGATGCCTGAGCTCGCTCCACTTTTATATCCAGCGCAAAATGGGCTGCAAATTGAAAGGCTTTACAGGTAGTGTGTGGTGAAGGTCAGGGTACCTGAGCTCTCAGAGATGTGGGGGTTTGTACGGGATAATTTCTCTGCAATAGGGAGGACTGAACACATAAATGGTTTCTACTTTCTCGCTGATTTCCTTTGGGGAAATTTCCACTTCAGAGAAGAGTGGCCATAAACCTACAACTCCTTACCTCTCTCGTGCAAACTATTCATCTCTGGTTTGATGTGTGGGCGTCTTTTTATGTGTTTTTTCTTTTTGCTGTTGTTGCTTTTTTGTATTTTATTATGTTTCTTTTGTTGCACACAGTAATGTGAAGCATGTGATGTACAGCATAAATGTATGCTTTTCTTTTCTGTGTGAGGAAGAAGATTAATGTTTGCCCTTGGAGAAGAAGGTGAATTTTACAGCAAGCATAAAGGAGAAACCATTTAAATGTTTTATGCAAATGTAAGCAGGGGAAACTGTTTTCTTCTTAGAAACAAGATCACACAATAGTCCAGAGATAAACGACACAAAAAAGCCGTGCTTGTTCTTTTATACTGTTTTATTTTATGCAACAAATGCAACATTATAAATAAAACCACAACAATCAGATGACCCAGAGCATTCTCATTCCAACGACATACCAACGATTTGTCACGTCCTGAGGTGTCCCATGGAAATGCAACAGCCTTCCACGTATGATACGCCCGATTTTGGGTGGAATCCAATAGAATGACGCTCCCGGCGGTAACACACCAGGTCAGCCAGGTATTCGAGCCCTAACCTTAACCACAACCTTAATTGTGTTAGATTTGTGCTTTCCAAAGCGATTCATAATGAGAATGTAAAATAAATGTACGTGTGTAGATTCAGTCCAAACGGTTCTCATGTTTCCGAACGCATAACATAGGAAAGTGTTGGGTGGCCAAAAGCGTAACATACTGACAATTTGTCACATTGCACATATGTTACACTTTAGGGGTAAGAACATGTTGGATGAGCCCATATGAGCAAGTGCTTTGGCGACAGTGGGAAGGAAAAACTCCCTTTTAACAGGAAGAAAACATTTTGGTCCCATTTAGAATGAAATGATAAAGCAGGGTATGATTTAAGGCAGGAGTCCCCCAATCTCAGTCCACGAGGGCCGGTGTCCCTGCAGGTTTTAGATGTGTCCTTGATCCATCACAGCTGATTTAAATGGATAAATTACCTTCTCAACAGCTGTATCCCAATTCAGGGTCTGCAGCCTTAAAGGCCGCATTTTAAGGCCGATTACGTCACAGCGACGCGACGAAGGCTGTCCCAATTCGAAGGCTGCTCAAAATGCGGCCCTCAAATGCGTCCTTCATTTCCCTGAATTTTAAGGACGTGGCGGTGTAGACTTCGTGGCCCAACATATCCCAGAATGCATAGCGCGGCGGTGGGTGTGGATAATTTTGCCGAAAAAAAACAGTGGATGAGGGGCGCCTGAAGAGTAAACTTTAAGTAAGTACTGAATATGATGCCACTTATTTATGTGCAAACGTTTAATAACGAAGAACATTAAAACGTTACTGTTGGCCACATGTCAGCAAAGTTATGTGACATTAGTGACGTTTGTACTAACTTGGTTTTAAAGCCTTTACTTTAAAATATACGCTGTTCAATAGCTGAGCTTAATCTTACAGAGAATGATCAAAGCTCATGTAGAAACAAACAAACAAATGAACAAAAGATTTTCTCCTTCATTTCTGTCAAACAAAGCTGTATGAAACGTTTCCAGCTGTTAGTATCATGGTTGCTAGGCAACCTGGGCAGCGCGACGGAGGCTAGACCGTCCCATTTCACAAGCCTCGCACTTCCGGCCTTAGCGGTCTTTGATTATGCGGCCCTTGAGGATCGTTGAGACTGCGTACTTTAAGGCTGCAGACCCTGAATTGGGACACAGCCATGGATGTCTTGAAGTTCTCCAGAGGCTGGTAATGAGCTAATCATGTGATTCAAGTGTGTTGACCCAAGGTGAGATCTAAAACCTGCAGGGACACCGGCCCTCGTGGACTGAGATTGGGGACTCCTGATTTAAGGTGTGGCTGTATTGGATGCTCCCCCCTCACTTTTCATGTCGAGCTTTAAAAATCCAAGATGGCCACAAACAAATGGGTGACATGACTGTACCTATGTCTTTCAGCCTATGGTTGCAGATTTTGCTGATTTCCAGGGAAAATTAGGACATGATGTTGCTTTTGTGGTGAAGGGAAATATTAAAGTAAAATCAGAAATATCAATTATAAACCTGCCGTGTCGTTTTTAGTCTGAATCTACTTTTTGAAGCAGCTTTGCCTGAAACTGTCTGAAGGAACCTCGCTGGCTGTTTGAAGCAGACCAAATACTTCGTCCTGCATGAATCACAACGGATTTATGTGGCCATTTTTCCTGTGTCTTGGCTGCACCGCATTTGGCCTTGTAAAAAAGAAAAAAATCAATAACAAAAATGATCAGGAGTCAACCATCTGTAATGTGTGTGATGGTGAAATCCATCGGCGAGCATCAGGATGAGTCGATTCCTTGTTGCCAGACCGCGGCCTCATTAACTCGGAAGTAGAAAACAATTCATGGATCAAGCCCTGCTGATGGATGACTTTGTCTGGAGGCAGAGGAAGCTGAGAATATGCTTTATGACATAAGTACTTTAACTACATTTTCTGGCCTTGGAGATGGGTTTGAGATGTTGCGGGTACTTTATGATGTTGACACAAAGCGGCTGATGGATATCTGCTGAAATGACTGTTGTTGGTTCACGTTCCGCTTTATTTATCAAGGGAAGATTTGCTGAGCTTGAATGAGCTTTTTCAGCAAACACAAACAGTCACACTGCCACAAAGTCACACAGATACATGCAGACACATCTGGGATCTCTCAGTTTGACTGTGTGAGTGGTGATTCTGTAAGAACGAGAGGGAAATACGGTCTTGACTTCATCAGGAGGGGTTTAAATGGACTTAAAGATTGCTTGTGGATTTTCTACTACTGTTTCCTCCCACAGTCCAAAGACATGCACTTATTTGGTTTGGTTAGCCATTGCCCACACAGTGTGATGGCTTGCCTGTCTCTCTGCATTGGCCCTGCTACAAACCGCCAACCTGTCGTCTTGCCCTGGGATAGGCCCCCTGGAGTCTGCATTTAAACAAACTGGACTGACTACAGATTGCAGGTTTAAGCACATGAGTGTGTGGACTAAGTAGAAAATGATTCTTTTAGATTATTTACCCACTTAAATCTTAGACTTAGAACTTTTAGACATTGGGACCAGAGATGTAATCCGATTACTTTTTTCAAGTAACGAGTAAAGTAAGGGATTACTATTGCAAAAACGGTAATTAGATTACCGTTACTTTCCCGTAGGAACGCTGCGTTACTGCGTTACTAAAAACGTGATTTTTTTTTTTTTTGCGAGAATGTCTCATGACAGTGACGTAAGCGAGTGCGACGTTCGTCACAACAGCTGTGTGCAGATCAACAATGGATCATATATCGAGTGCAGAGAGAGTATGAGCGTGCAGCGTTTAAAGCGTGGAAGTACTGACCTTACTTTGAGTTTGATTCCATAAAAAGTGACAAAAACATTAGTGTCCGTTGTGCGTGGGAAGAAAACTTCTTTTTACAGAGAAAAAACCCCTAAACTTCCAAACAAGCACCGAGTAGCTACGACGTAATGGGAAACTCACAGAGAAACTCGCGGATTCTTCCACTGACCGCGGCACACCTGCACCAGGGTAACCCTCCGCCTACCCCACTCCTGCTTTACAGGTGAAAATAGAGCAACAGGACCGCTAGTCTTTGACTTTATTTATTTTCTGCTGTGTTTTACTTGCATCTATTTGAAAGACTGAGTGTAAACACAAAAAATATTTTATGTTCTGGAATGTGCAGAAAATAGGTTTAAATATTAAACTAATTTCTTCCAGTCAGAGAATGGTGCAGATAATTAAATGTTTGCTTGATGTATAAAGTTAAAAGATTAAAACTAATAAAACAAGTTTTAAAAAGAGACTTTTCCATTTGATTACATTTTGTATGATGGATTATGCAGAAAAAGTAGAATTGGGCTGAAAGATCTATCACTTTATCACCTATTCAGGTTGTAAATCGTGTTTTTAAAAAGTAACTAAGTAATTAATTACTTTTGAAAATAAGTAATCAGTAAAGTAACGGGATTACTTTTTGGGGAAGTAATCAGTAATTAGTAACTGATTACTTTTTTCAAGTAACTTGACCAACACTGGGACTAACACGTTGAATGCATGAAGAGTGGTGGCTGGGCTCATCACAAGGTTGTTTTCTATTGATTAAAGCAGCAGCTGGCTAAACTGCAAACACATCTGGATCCATTAGCAGTGCTTACCTCATCATCTGCATTGATTTTAGTTGCAGCCAGGCTGGTCACACGGTTACTTACACTGATTTTAAATGAGCTTGAGCATTCAGACCAACAATGATTAGCACTGATTATGGGGCTTTGGGGGCGATTTAGGTTGATCGGTGGGATATTTGATTGATTACAACAGATCTTTGGGAGGTCGGGGGATTTGGAGCAGGACGTTTTAGAATGAGTAGAAAGGAAACCTAAGCTTTCCACAAGGGGCACTGGACTGACAAGGTAATTTAGGCTGCCTGTAAGGACACTTGGGCATTTGGGTAACTTTGGGAAACTTGGATTGATTAAAGGGACAGAAAGGAAACTAATGTGTGACAAGAAGGGGATTTAGGATGACTGGTGAAAGAGGGAACCACAGTTGGGACCAGCATCACTGCAGAAAGTTTAAAGCGGTTATCTTTCACCATCCTGTCTGATATGAGCACCAAACCAGGACTGTTTGTTTAGCCTCACCTTTCATGTCATCACTGTCCTCGTCAGTCTTTTGATAGAAGAAATGTGTCGTATCATTCAGCCCTGCATGTTCAGCGATTGGTAGATTCACTTCCTGCAGAGCGATCCTTTAAAAACTGAGGCGGAGGCTGTGAGGAAGCGGACGAGCATGTTGATATTAGACTTTCTTCGAGGGACATTAAGCTTGTATTGATTTTACCTTGATTACTTACAGACGTCCCAGTGTGCATACAAACACAGTCTCAACAATGTTCCTGAAAATGAAGAAAAGGCGAACGAGTGAAATGGAAACATGATTCTCTCCTTCTTTTTTTTAACTTGACCTTGGCTCTGTCTTATTACCAAAAAGGAAATGGCTCTCTTTAATGATCCGCCCCGTCCTTCTTTCATGTCTCTCTCATAGACATGGGAAATGAAATGGAGGAGGTAGGGAGGACCCCATTAAAGCACTCCCATTGCCCTTGAACCAGTCATTACCAAAGACATCAGCACATGATGAGAGGAAGCATGTGACAGGTTGATATCGATCAGCTGATAGGTTCAAAAAAAGCCAATATCCTCTCTACTGATCACCAACCCCGCCCACGATTTAAAGCTTATGCAGGCGGGCGGCGTATTCGGCATTGACTCACCTCACACAGTACTACGAAAATCCAACTGATATTCCAAAGAATCCAGTGCCATCAAGTCATCAGTCATTTTAGCGACTATAATTAACTAATAATTTATTCTCTGCAGACCATATTAACTCTCGGCTCACATACGGAAACCTCAGTACAAACAAAGTCCTTTTCACAGCCCACTGACTTTTCATCCAATTAGCGTTGGCAGTTTAGCGGAGGGTATAATTCCATGACTTCTGTGCTTAGTTTAATTCGTGATTGAGCGATCTATTATTCAACTTTAGCGATACAAATAAATTCAAAAACCAACAAGCGTCCAACCGAAGTCAGGAAAACAATTTTCAGCTGTGAACAGGCGGCCTGTGAAGTCGCTTTCACACTCATCCATGTGAATGCGTCACATGTGCACAGTGAACTGAGGCTGAAAGGAAGAAATTTAATGAAGTCAAAGTCTCATTATTGGCTCAGAGAAAACACACAAGCAGAAAAGGAATGAAGGAAAATTCCAAAAGCTGCGATTCCTTGAGGCTCTAAAGTGAGCTGTTTTCATTTAAAGTCACTTTTAGCTAAAAAAAAAAAGAAAGAAAGCCTATATGGGCGAGGTGTCAAAAGTGTGTCGAAAAACAGGTACTTATTCAATTCAATTCAATTTTATTTATACAGCGCCAAATCACAACAACAGTCGCCTCAAGGTGCTTTATATTGTAAGGTAGACCCTACAATAATACATACAGAGAAAAACCCAACAATCATATGACCCCCTATGAACAAGCACTTTGGCTGTAATGATAACAGCAAATTCTTATTTGCCTAGTATCATGTTTTATGTTGTTAATACTCCTAGACTGTAGGGGGAGCTAGAGAGCCAGAGGGAGTTACCTCGGAGTAGACTGTGATGGCAAAGCTTTGTTTACATGTGAACCACAGTTCGATAAAATACCTTCTCTTCAAGTAATGGTGTCATTCTTAAGAACCCACAACAACATAAAGAAACAAGACACTTTGGCGACAGTGGGAAGGAAAAACTCCATTTTAACAGGAAGAAACCTCCAGCAGAACCAGGCTCAGGGAGGGGCGGGGCCATCTGCCATTGGAGAGAGAAGGAAGACGGGATAAAAGACACGCTGTGGAAAAACTTCATGGTGGAAGGAACTTTATGGTTACCACATCGATGTGTTTTATGCACTGGTTGTGGTTTAGACCAGCGGTCCCCAACCCCCGGGCCTCGGACTGGTACCAGTCCGTGAGTCGTTTGGTACCAGGCCGCGAGAGTTGAGGCTCAGGTGTGAAATGTATAGTTTTCAGGGTTTTTATCAGTTTTCAGCGTTATTTTGTTATCGTTTTTATCGTTTACTCGGTTTTCCTGGGTCTTTTCACGTGTGTTATGAATAAATTTTCTTTTTTTTGGTACCGATACTAGTTTTATTTTGTTGTATTTATCCGCGACACCTTAAAGGCCGGTCCATGAAAATATTGTCGGGCATAAACTGGTCCGTGGCGCAAAAAAGGTTGGAGACCTCTGATTTAGACACAAACAAAGTTCAGAGTCAGACAGACCTAAAATTTGAAAACGGTGTAAAATACAAAACAATAAACAATAAGTACAGATAAACAAATAATAGCAAGTAATGACAAAGATGATAATCAGAATATAAAAGAGGACAGTCTGTAAAAACATGTTTTAGGAAGTGGCTCAAAGGAAGTTGTTCCAGCAACACCTTCACCTTAAGTCTATGAAACAAATTAATATGACGTGCTCCTTGGCACAAGACCCCAGCGTGCTTTAAAAGTGACTCTGAAAAATCAATTTTAAAACCTACAGGAAAGCAGCGGAGGGAAGCCAGAACCGAGGTGCTGTGATGCCATCTGCTAAAACCAGTAAGAAGACGAGCTGCTGGTTTCTGAACCAGTTGGCAGGACCTTCTAATTCAATCAAAACCCTCTAATCCTTTCCAAATGATTTTTAAATGTCTCTGTTATGTTGTAGTATAACTACAATATTAACCACGACTCTTCTTTCTCATCTGTTGAACTCTGTCTCCTCATTTCTGTCCATCCTCAGCTCTCCAACACCCACCCTGGCCTCACTCTGGCTCTTGGCATCTGGGAAAGTTTATGAAGTGTGAGGCGATTTATTCAAAGAGTGGAAGGCCTGAGAATCCGTTTATGGAGTCACTTTATGGACGAGCACAAGACTCAGGAGGGCAGTAAGATGACGTGTGTGTACACAGTTATACACCTTTACGTGTCTGGAGGGTGTTCAGATGCAACAAAAAGAAAAATATAGTTTATATTTTTAGTAGTTATCCATACGTATCACAGGCAGCAGTCTGAGCAGAAAAGACAAGCCTAGGGCCATCCCGGCCACCTCATCTAGCTTCCAGCCCTCAGACTACGTCCACAATGGCCAGGATAAATTTGAAAACGGCGTTTTCGTCTGAATCGTTTTCAGTCGTTTTCACAGAGTTGTGTGTTGACATTGAAACGTCCGAAAACGCTTACGTTCCAGTCCAGCGCATGCGTGAACGCAAGACGATTCGACTTTCCTCATTTCTGTCTGCCGTTTATTTACTTTCCGGCTCTTTGAAACGTTGCGGCAAGCACCGAGTTTTTTAAATGGACTAACAATGAGGTGGAGTTGTTGCTGCGAGTAACACAAAAGTACAAAGTTGCAAAAGCGAGTGAGAATTAAAGAATTTGAAGAAAAGCTCTCTGGAGCAAGTACAGACTGATATTAATCTTTAATAGGACTGTCAAACAAAACAACTGTTGTATGATGCCCTCAGCTATCTTTGTTTAATTGGTCACATGACTAAGGAAACGTCCACACGTACCCGGGTATTTTTGAAAACGCAGATTTTTCTATGCGTTTGCACCTTTCGTCCACACGTAAACGGCGTTTTTGGTCACTGAAAATGGAGATTTTTAAAAACTCCGGCCAGGGTGGATATTTTCTAAAATTCCATTTTTGCATTTACGTGTGGACGAGAAAAACGGAGAAAACGCAGCGTCAAAGATGTGCGCCTTTTTTGACGTCACACTGTGCGCCACGTTATTGTTTCGGTGAAATGAATTTCTACAATACTGTTACTGTTAATTGTTCTCTCTGCAGTGTTTAAATGCTTACATACACACACAGTTACTGTCCCTCCACACATACGACTCGGTTCTGCTTCTATGCCCCAGCTTTGTTTACTTTTTCCCACCGAGGCTTCTAGACTTCTGATTGGCCAACATTTCTGCACGGTTAGGAATATAGCGCCACCTGCTGCTTTGGCATGTTCCTAGCAGCGTTTTCCTTCATTTCTGCCTTTAAGTGTGGACGGGATTAGTTTTTAAAACGAAAACGGAAAATCTCTGTTTTCAAAAATACCCGTGTACGTGTGGACGTAGCCTAAAATGTGTCATCATTTTCGAAAAGGCTCCGGGTTTGCTGTCCACACTGAAAACGGCGTTTTCAAATATATCCGCTTTGGAGAGCATTTCCAAAACGCTGCGTTTTCTTTGAGCCAAAACGGAGAGAAAAAGATGCGTTTTCAAACGAAAGCGTATTAGTGTGGACGTGGCCTGAGTCTGTGCTGAAGCCTCATCCCAGTACGACGTGCCTGACATACGTCCGTCGCTCGAACCATCTCCACTGTCTCCTTTCGATGTGGAGTCTCAAACCGACTACTGACTGTATAAACTTGATGCTGCAGAGCAGAGATGGGCAGTAATCTGATTACTTTTTTCAAGCAACGAGTAAAGTAAGGGATTACTATTGCAAAAACGGTAATTAGATTACAGTTACTTTCCCGTAGGAACGCTGCGTTACTGCGTTACTAAAACCGTGATTTTTTTGCGAGAATGTCTCATGACAGTGACGTAAGCGAGTGCGACGTTCGTGACAACAGCTGTGTGCAGATCAACAATGGATCATATATCGAGTGCAGAGAGAGTATGAGCGTGCAGCGTTTAAAGCGTGGAAGTACTGACCTTACTTTGAGTTTGATTCCATAAAAAGTGACAAAAACATTAGTGTCCGTTGTGCGTGGGAAGAAAACTTCTTTTTACAGCGAAAAAACCCCTAAACTTCCGAGCAAGCACCGAGTAGCTACGACGTAATGGGAAACTCACAGAGAAACTCGCGGATTCTTCCACTGACCGCTGCACACCTGCACCAGGGTAACCCTCCGCCTACCCCACTCCTGCTTTACAGGTGAAAATAGAGCAACAGGACCGCTAGTCTTTGACTTTATTTATTTTCTGCTGTGTTTTACTTGCATCTATTTGAAAGACTGAGTGTAAACACAAAAAATATTTTATTTTATGTGCTGGAATGTGCAGAAAATAGGTTTAAATGTTAAACTAATTTCTTCCAGTCAGAGAATGTTGCAGATAATTAAATTTTTGCTTGATGCATAAAGTTAAAAGATTAAAACTAATAAAACAAGTTTTAAAAAGAGACTTTTCCATTTGATTACATTTTGTATGATGGATTATGCAGAAAAATAAGTTTATATTTTAATTGGGCTGAAAGATCTATCACTTTATCACCTATTCAGGTTGTAAATTATGTTTTTAAAAAGTAACTAAGTAACTAAGTAATTAATTACTTTTGAAAATAAGTAATCAGTAAAGTAACTGGATTACTTTTTTGGGGAAGTAATCAGTAATTAGTTACTGATTACTTTTTTCAAGTAACTTGACCGACACTGCTGCAGAGCAAATAGATGCCATGATGTTAGTGAATATGACTAAAAAGGAGGAGGGAGGAAAACTATCCAAGGACATTAAAATCAATCACGTTTGTAACCAGTCTCGATTCGCTGCATCTTCACTGTTAATTGATCAGACTGTGGCATAATTAATGGCATGCCGCTTTAAAGGAGAATAAATGCTCATCAGTGTCACAAGGTAGCAAAGCCGCCTCATTGGCAGATACATGTGGTATTTTTTAAACAGATCACGAAGAAATTGATTATTAAATAGCATCTTTAGCAGATTCTGTTTGAATCATCGAGCTGATGGCATCATCGCCACCTTCACAGTGCAAAGATGCACTTGTAAACAGCAGGTGACTGGTCTGAAAGCCTGAGCCAGATGGCAAAATGTGGCTGGAGAAAGTGAATGATCAATGGTAGACCACAGAGGAAAGGCACGCGGGGCTGAGTGCGATCACATTTTCAAGGGTACACGTGTCACGTACCAGGGCTTAAAGGTCAGCTAGTACCAGTTTGTCCTCGAGGTGCAAGCTATTATTCAAAGAGCAGAGACGACACATTAAAGATAAAAATGCATAACAAACAAGCTTTAACAAGCATTAAAAGCTTGAGTGAAAAGAATGTGAGATGTGATTCACAGTAATGCGGAACATCAGTAAACTGAATATTAAAGCTTTTCTAAAAATAAATCAGTTTCATTTTTCTTCCTGTTTTCACGGCTGCGCGGCAGCAGGATGATGGGACGGCTTCTTCAGACCTGGAGGTGCAGTGGACGGTCTCCACATCCAGTAAGCGGTGAGGAAATGAAATGCATGAATATTTTATACCTTAATACGTCGACCGTCCAAATAACGTGTAATAACTTGTGTTGACTTATGGCTTTGGGAGATTTTCAGGTTTTGACAGTAGCGGTCACACAGTAAGAAAACGAAGTGTAAGGTCAGCGAAGCTTTCAGTATGGCTGGCTGCTATAGACTGTATATAAAAGATGGCTGAATCCCATTTGTATAAAAAAGCCAACATAGAACCAAGTCCTCTAGAGCTTATCTTTACATTTTTACATGCTGTAGTGACATTTTTAGAGCATTTCTAGTTGCTATACATTAATACAACCATTATATCCCAAATTTTAATAATATGAATGCATTCAGTTCATAGTAACTACATAAATTGCAACATAAAGTGCAACAAACTGCAAAGAAACTGAACATCATTTTTGTTTTGTTTTTTTACACATTTTTCTAGTTACAGAAATTTCAGAGATATCTCTCAAAACTGTAAATGTTGAACTAAATGCAAGAAAATTGCACAAAATATTTTCCAACCAGAGGAAATTTATTTTTGAGTGTCTTCATGACACTCCCAAAAAGCATCAATTGCCAAAAGAAAAATGTTTACCCCTTGAAATTTACATTCTGGTGCTACAGCTCCAGAGAGCAGCATTTATTACCTCCGTCTCCCTCTGAAACCTGAATTTTGACAGTTTGGTCGCTGCCATCTTGTTTCTTTGGAGCCAAAATAGATCATATGTGGTTTGACTGCTGTACTGTGGAGGACAAGAGGAAACTGCAGCGGGTGGTGAGAGCGGCAGAGCCCCCTCAGAAACATTTATACTGGCAGACTTCAGCATCATCATCACCCTCGCACCCTGGACACCCACTTTTCTCTCTGGTAAACGCTGCAGGTCGATCAGGTCGAGACAAACAGCCTCAATAAAAGTTTCTACCCACAGGCTGTCAAACATGCCTCCACCCCCACCTCCACCCTTCACTGTGCTGTTAACATTTATGGACATTTTCACTGTATTTATAAACCGTATTTATTATAATAGCAACCAGCCTACCTGTAGCCCTGCCTCCTATTCAGTGTGCGCTACCACCGATCACTTGCTCCTCATATTGCACCTGCTCCTTTATACGGCATATATACAGTGGGGCAAAAAAGTATTTAGTCAGCCACCGATTGTGCAAGTTCCCCCACTTAAAATGATGACAGAGGTCAGTAATTTGCACCAGAGGTACACTTCAACTGTGAGAGACAGAATGTGAAAAAAAAATCCATGAATTCACATGGTAGGATTTGTAAAGAATTTATTCGTAAATCAGGGTGGAAAATAAGTATTTGGTCACCTCAAACAAGGAAAATCCCTGGCTCTCACAGACCTGTAACGTCTTCTGTAAGAAGCTTTTCTGTCCCCCACTCGTTACCTGTATGAATGGCACCTGTTTGACCTCATCATCTGTATAAAAGACACCTGTCCACAGCCTCAACCAGTCAGACTCCAAACTCCGCCATGGCCAAGACCAAAGAGCTTTCGAAGGACACCAGGAAAAGAATTGTAGACCTGCACCAGACTGGGAAGAGTGAATCTACAATAGGCAAGCAGCTTGGTGTGAAAAAATCAACTGTGGGAGCAATCATCAGAAAATGGAAGACATACAAGACCACTGATAATCTCCCTCGATCTGGGGCTCCACGCAAGATCTCATCCCGTGGGGTCAAAATGATCATGAGAACGGTGAGCAAAGATCCCAGAACCACACGGGGGGACCTGGTGAATGACCTGCAGAGAGCTGGGACCAAAGTAACAAAGGTCACCATCAGTAACACACTACAACGGCAGGGAATCAAATCCCGCAGTGCCAGACGTGTTCCGCTGCTGAAGCCAGTGCATGTCCAGGCCCGTCTGAAGTTTGCCAGAGAGCACATGGATGATACAGCAGAGGATTGGGAGAATGTCATGTGGTCAGATGAAACCAAAGTAGAACTTTTTGGTATAAACTCAACTCGTCGTGTTTGGAGGAAGAAGAATACTGAGTTGCATCCCAAGAACACCATACCTACTGTGAAGCATGGGGGTGGAAACATCATGCTGTGGGGCTGTTTTTCTGCCAAGGGGACAGGACGACTGATCCGTGTTAAGGACAGAATGAATGGGGCCAAGTATCGTGAGATTTTGAGCCAAAACCTCCTTCCATCAGTGAGAACTTTGAAGATGAAACGAGGCTGGGTCTTCCAACATGACAATGATCCAAAACACACCGCCCGGGCAACAAAGGAGTGGCTCCGTAAGAAGCATTTGAAAGTCCTGGAGTGGCCTAGCCAGTCTCCAGACCTCAACCCCATAGAAAATCTGTGGCGGGAGTTGAAAGTCCGTGTTGCTCGGCGACAGCCCCAAAACATCACTGCTCTTGAGAAGATCTGCATGGAGGAATGGGCCAAAATACCAGCTACTGTGCGTGCAAACCTGGTAAAGACCTATAGTAAACGTTTGACCTCTGTTATTGCCAACAAAGGTTATGTTACAAAGTATTGAGTTGTATTTTTGTTATTGACCAAATACTTATTTTCCACCCTGATTTACGAATAAATTCTTTACAAATCCTACCATGTGAATTCATGGATTTTTTTTTCACATTCTGTCTCTCACAGTTGAAGTGTACCTCTGGTGCAAATTACTGACCTCTGTCATCATTTTAAGTGGGGGAACTTGCACAATCGGTGGCTGACTAAATACTTTTTTGCCCCACTGTAACTGTAACTTGTACATATCTGTGTAGATACTTATGTTATTACATACACTCCCTGTGTAGGCACCTCCTTAACTTTAAGTCTATTTTTTTGGTTTCTCTTTTTCCCCTCTTATTCTGAAGGAATTTTAATGTGAAAATCTACACGCTGCTAACAGAGAGAAACTGTTTCATTGTTCTTGTAACAGTTACAACAAAGATCTATTCTATCAAGAGGATGTTGTGCTACGTTATCAGGAAGTCTCATTAGCTTAGTCGTCAGTTAAACACAGCTCAGCTCAAGCTTGTTTTATATGACATGCTATTATACTCATAAAATAAAATAACATTTTGATTGAGCATACATGCAAACACACAAGGACTCTTTTGATCTGCTGTTCTGAATGTCGCACAATTCAGTGCCTCCAAAACCACTGAGGAGTAACAAGGAGAAAGTTGGAGTAGATTTTTATGCCTGAGCATGAAATCACAGAGCAGAGCAGCAGGTGGAGGTACAGCAGTGACAGTTATCTGAGAGTCGCCGTGGTGTGGTGATGGTGATGAAGGAGACGGATGCAGGCTTCAGATGAGATCCTTGCACAGCCTGAAAGAGCGCAGGCCTGAAAGTGTCAGATTTACAGGGAAATAAAAGTCAGGGAGTGCTTGGCTCACAGAAAGCAGGCAGATGGATCGTTGGACAAAAACAGTGATAAGGAAATGATTATTGAGGTGATTCTGACGGCACCAGAAAACCAGAGCGACAAAGAGAACTGAGCAGAGATAAAACAGGGGCGCAGCTTCCTGAACATGGTCACACACTTTCATAACTGGATATTGATGAAGAAAAGCTATTCCACATGAGATAAGAGCCCCACCGAACAGATTACATAATCTAATCTCGGCATGCATACCAGCACTGTCTGAGAGTGACAATGTTTCTGTGTCCATCATCTCATTTGCCTGCTGTCTTGGCACCACAGACCCTCACATGTGGCCCACCATCTTTTCCTGAGAGTACGCTTCAGAGGAAGGCCCCTGTGGGACGATGGCTTATCTGCAGGCCTCGGCTAACGAATGATGAAAAACAGGCACCATCACGGCCACCAATCTGCTCCAGTGCTCCTGGCCTGGGTACAGATGCCAAGGCATCTGCCAACAAATAAAAGACCCAGGCAGACTGACACACCAAACAACCAGAGGCTGGTAATAACGCGTCCCTGACGGGCTTACGGATCCATCCTCTGCAGACAGAAACAGAGTTAATTGATTGTGGCGTAACCACATTAGCAAATGACATAAGAGGCCATGAGGACATCATTCAAAACTGTTTTTTTTTTTTTCACTGCCATTAAGACAAAAAGACAAATGCTTGAATAATTCAATTCAATTCAATTTTATTTATATAGCGCCAAATCACAACAAAAGTCGCCTCAAGGCGCTTCATAGATACAGAGAAAAACCCAACAATCATATGACCCCCTATGAGCAGCACTTTGGCGACAGTGGGAAGGAAAAACTCCCTTTTAACAGGAAGAAACCTCCGGCAGAACCAGGCTCAGGGAGGGGTGGGGCCATCTGCTGTGATTGGTTGGGGTGAGAGAAATTCGTCATGTTTCATTCATGTTAAGGTAAAAGTGCACTCCATTGTTAATGTTCGTTTACAGATTGCAGGTGGAGCATCATACGAACGCTTTCAGTCAGATAGAACAACAAAAACATTCATAATGACATTTCAGTCAATTGTAAATATACTTGTATGTATTTTGTTTCTGTTTCATTTTGCAGTCCCAGCTTCTCATTCATTCCTTTACTTCCCCTGTTTGTTCCCTCTGGTTTTCTGCAACACCACTAGCAATAAGACAACCCCTCACCCCAGCATTTACACTCCCCTGCTTCTCTTTGTGCTTTTGCTGGATTGCTTTGTTTTTTCCCTGACAGTTCCTACACTGTATGCCTCCTGATTTCTTTTGATTCCAGTTCAGCTGTCTTCTTACTCTCCACATGTCTCTATCGACTCTCCTCCCGTTTGACCTTTTTGATTGTTCTTTAAACTTTGCCCTTTGCCTGGAGCTTGTTAATGCTGTTCGCTGAGATGAGTGAAAACCTGTACATGACTCCAAACGTGCCAGTTAAGGTTAAGATTTTGGACTGTGAAGTTTGCTGCCATGCATTTGATTTCTGTGAACCGTCACAGACAGAGCTAACTAGTCTCCCACGCCTCCTTTGGGCTCTGTTCTTTAACTTTGGCCGTTTGAGGGCTTCTTCACCTGGCAGAGTGGGGTTTGAATCCCATGTGAAACCAATAAAAGAGCTGTGCTGGTGCATATGCTCATGTTTTCTCTGAGAGCTGCAGACGACGGCTCTATTTACAGATTCTGGCAGTTTTTGTTTAGATTTCTGACGCCTGCAGGTTTAATAATAAGAATGCATATGAACATAGAGAGCACTTTGTGTACTATAAGAGACAAAAACAGTTGTATTTTTGCCCTGTGATCATCCTAATGTTGAATAAAAAGCTCTGAAATACTGATCAGCGAGCGAACGCCATTCCTTTGAATCGTACCTTTCTGCACCGTTGCATATTTCGTGCGTCCATTAGCCTGATTTACTGCACACTCTGACCTCATGTCAGCAGCTCACCCCGGCTTCGTCCCCTGGGAAGCGCACAGTTAATAATGTTCATGGAGTGTATCCTGATGAAGTGTCTCCACTCCATTATCACAGCTGTCCCGATAAGGTAAATTTCTCTTTGTTCCCTTCCTGATGGCTGTCGAAGTTTGTCAGTCACGTGTCACGTAATCCATCAGTAAGGTCATTAAGAAAAGTAATAAATATGGTAATGTGAAATTAACCACCAAGTCATCATCGGTGTCAAACCGAACCCGACCCCGAGCCTGTATCTTGGAGACGTGACCAAAATTGCCTTAAAAAACCAAAAAAGGAAATTTTCTCATGCTGGAATTATTATTTTCTTTGTTCTCTGTTTGTCTAAAACACATATTCAGATTGTCAGAGTTAATGTTAGGGTTTGGGTCTTTTCGATGGTGCATTAGACCTCAGAGGGTTAATAGGGTATGCGTAATTTCAGCGTGCGGTATAAACATATTTATTGAGATCAGAACATATCTTAAGACTGAAGCTGTGAAGCTGTGAGTGTTTTCACTGTCACGATCTTGTGATGAAGGAGTGTAGGAACCAGAGATGGGCAGTAACACGTTACTTGTAATGCGTTACTGTAATCCGATTACTTTTTTCAAGTAACGAGTAAAGTAAGGGATTACTATTGCAAAAACGGTAATTAGATTACCGTTACTTTCCCGTAGGAACGCTGCGTTATTGCGTTACTAAAACTGTGATTTTTTGCAAGAATGTCTCATGACAGTGACGTAAGCGAGTGCGACGTTCGTGACAACAGCTGTGTGCAGATCAACAATGGATCATATATCGAGTGCAGAGAGAGTATGAGCGTGCAGCGTTTAAAGCGTGGAAGTACTGACCTTACTTTGAGTTTGATTCCATAAAAAGTGACAAAAACATTAGTGTCCGTTGTGCGTGGGAAGAAAACTTCTTTTTACAGCGAAAAAAACCCCTAAACTTCCGAGCAAGCACCGAGTAGCTACGACGTAATGGGAAACTCACAGAGAAACTCGCGGATTCTTCCACTGACCGCTGCACACCTGCACCAGGGTAAACCTCCGCCTACCCCACTCCTGCTTTACAGGTGAAAATAGAGCAACAGGACCGCTAGTCTTTGACTTTATTTATTTTCTGCTGTGTTTTACTTGCATCTATTTGAAAGACTGAGTGTAAACACACAAAATATTTTATTTTATGTGCTGGAATGTGCAGAAAATAGGTTTAAATGTTAAACTAATTTCTTCCAGTCAGAGAATGTTGCAGATAATTAAATTTTTGCTTGATGCATAAAGTTAAAAGATTAAAACTAATAAAACAAGTTTTAAAAAGAGACTTTTCCATTTGATTACATTTTGTATGATGATTATGTAGAAAAAGTAGAATTGGGCTGAAAGATCTATCACTTTATCACCTATTCAGGTTGTAAATCGTGTTTTTAAAAAGTAACTAAGTAATTAATTACTTTTGAAAATAAGTAATCAGTAAAGTAACGGGATTACTTTTTTGGGGGAAGTAATCAGTAATTAGTTACTGATTACTTTTTTCATGTAACTTAACCAACACTGGTAGGGACAGTGTGGAGCATGCTCACCTTAAAACACCCATCATCTTATCCTTTTTATTGTAATAAAGACCTCAATTTAAAACACAATCATCATGTTCTATTAAATTAAATTTGAACTCATGAACTAATCAGTAAGTTTACTGACAGCGGGGCAGCTGGGGGCCGTTATCTATGAGCTCCTGTTACAGAGAAGTTTCAGACACTCCTGCAGGGACTTCACTTTCCTGAGCTTTGCAGACTTTTTGCAGTGTTTGCTCTCATTCTAACCTTTATTAACATTTTTGGATTACCTAAGCTTTATTAGTATTAGTAACTCCTCTTCATGCACGAGGGAGTTTGTGTTTCCACAGTTAAGTCATCCTGTGTTTGCCTGATACACCTGCAGTGCAGCACCAACTGTTTGCACCTTGGAGCTCAGTTGCATCATTTCTCTTTGAATACTTTCATATTAAAAGGTGATGATTACCAGGCATCTTTTAAAGGTGACACATCTGACTTCCTTGCGTTGATACCTTGGGAGGTGTGATGTGGTTAGATAAAAGCTCAGATATCTTTTTTTTTTATGTACCGTTTCTGTTATTTTGTCCACCCCCCCCCCCCCCCCCCACCCCCCCACCCCCCCCCCACCCCCCCACCCCCCCCCCCCCCCCCCACGCTCTGTGGCTTTGTGTTTCCATCCACAGAGCTGTCATGCCTGCAGTGGAAGGGGAGTTCAAGGATTCATCAAACAAACAGCAGGCCTGAGGTCTCTGCAGAAACTGGCTCAGCTGGTCAGCTCGGGTCCACACATCACGGCTAAGCTAATGAGAAGGGCCTGGATGGGTCGTGTGTGTGTGTGTGTGTGTGTGTGTGTGTGTGTGTGTGTGTGTGTGTGTGAGAAGCCTGGCTATCTTCCAGCTCTTACACATCCAGGTGGTTTGATTAAACACATCACTAACACATTGTCTGTGGGTTGATCAGAAGAGTCTGGGAGGAAAACCGTGAAGGGTAAAGTAGATGCAGTAGAAACAAACAAAGCAGAACCGAAACAGTGTGACCGACATCCTCTACTTTATTGTGGACTCTTTTCCTTTACGGATGCAAAACTAGAAACTAAAAAGTGACTTTTTCTTTGCCGTCTTCTCGGCTCTGGTGTCTCGTGAGCTTAAAGTGCCGTTTGTGTCCCAGCAGAACTTATTTGGTCATTGCGCACCATCAGATCTGATCTCATCTCTCAATAAGTTTAAACCGTTATGGCCTTCGTTACTTCCTCCTCTCTTTCATTGTGACAAATCCTTGTTTTCTTTGTTGAAGTGGTCACTATCTCTTTGGGTTGATCTGTCCAATTTATCATTAAAGCAGCAGTGCTGTCTCTTTTTGTTGTTACTATTTATATGATTATTGAGTTAATTGATTATAATAAAGATTTATTTTGTGTTAAATACCTCTGCCTGGCGTTCTTTTCATTTCAACCCGGATCCAACTGTTACTGTCCCCCACCCTCTTCGCTTAGCTTTTATGTGGGGACGTAACAGTTCTTTGTGCTAATTCAAGCCGAGGGATAGCACCTCAGGTTGCTCCTCCTGCTGTCTGCTCCTCCGTCGTGCCTCCTGACCGGATTAGTACTGGCGGCATTAGTCTCAGGATTATCAGCCAAGACCCTTTGTCTGTTGTGATTGAATCTGCATTTTTTTCAGCTGCTGCTTTATTTGATTTTCACTGCTTTTTCATACTTTTACATTTAACCAACTAAACTATTTTGATTTTTGGTTAGAATTCAGAAACTATTGTGGTTTGTGTTGAAATGAGCCTCCTTCATCAGTAACCCGTCTCATTGAGAGCTTCAGCTCAGTCACATGCTCCACTTGTCATGTTCCTGGGTCTGTTGACCCAGCGTTTTAAGTTTTAGTTTATTTGGATGTTGTTTATGTTTAAGTTCATTAGATTAGCAAAGTTCATTTGGTTATTAGACTCCTTGTGTTTTCTTCCCCTGTATTTAAGTTTCCCTCACCCTTTGTGTTTCATGCTGCGTGTCTTATGTTATCAAGTTTGTATTATCATGTCTGTCTCATGTTTCCTGTTTTATTTTGAAGGAGTCGTGTGTTCTTTGTTCATTGTATTTAGTTTCACTTCCCTTGTCCTGTCATTAGGCTCATGTCAGTCAGCTGTTCCTCCATGTGTTCCCACTTCCCCGAATCACCTCCTGTGTATTTAAGTCCTCTGTTTTCAGTGTGTCATTGTCAGGTCGTCTGTTGTCCACGCCATGCTTCCAAGTTTCTTGTCTAGGTTTTTCTTATTGTTTGTTTAGATTTCCCAGTTTAGGTTTGTGTTAATTTTGAGTCTGCGTTTTGATTCCTTTTGTCAACCCCTACAGTCTGCCCTCGCCAGACTGTGACACCCTTCTTGTTATACCCTTTAGATGAATACAGAGGTTTTTTTTAATTAAATACATATTCTTTAAATAATGTTCCCTTTTATAAAAAGTAGGATAATTAAAAAAACGAAACATTTATTATAGCTCTGTCACGTAGAAAAAAACTGTCTTTTTTCTGTGGTCTGTTATATAACATTAGGGGTGTTCGTGGCAATTAACTTTTTAATCGACTAAGCGCGTCATGTAAGAAACACTTAAATATTAAGTTAAATTTGAAAACTGTTTAAAAAATATATATCCCCATTCCACATTCCAAAATGTCATGTGACAATCTGATTGGCTTAGGAGTGATGATGTCACAAGGATCTTTGATCCTTTGAAGTTTTTCCTTAAGTAGGGGTGAGAAGCAGCAATTTTTAGTTCGTTTGTTTGCAGCCTTCAAACGTTCACTACAGAAAAATTTGGAAACCTCTCAGAGTCATCGGATACAAACGCCAACATGTATCCAAGATGAGTGGGTGAAGCACAGCTTCAACATATCCGCTTGTTTCTGGTTTAAAGTGTCCACGAGGTCAGCTAGCCTGGCACTTATTCAGTGCTGTGGTTATGAGCAGAGATTATGATAGGCCTCTGGGCCACAAAGGAAACATATTTTTCTTTGTTTTAAACCTTATAATAGGTCATTTTTCTAAAAGCTCTAAAACTTTATTGTTGTTGTTTTTAATCCTCTAATTTTTCTGTCTGGCGACCATTAAAATTACAGCGAAGCCTATCTGCTAGGCTAGACTGGGTTAATGAGGTTTGGCCTTAACTGCTTTGAGGTGTTGCTGATATAGCAGCCAAGTGGACTTGCTTCTGGAAAGACTTTGATTAAAAGTGTAGACTATTCTCAGAGCGATCCTTTCCCTCTGTTGGATTGCAGGCAGACGGGACGCTTCGGTGACTCATTATATCTATAAAAGGACAGAGCTAGCTGGTTAGCATGCAAACCTAAGATACATTTATTATTTCAATGCGTAGATGTCTTTGCCTGTCATGCCGTTGGAGTCTGCTAATATATTTTGTTATTTGTTCAATGTTTTAAATGGAAATTGTTTTTTTTTGCACCTTTATTAGGTTCATCCTTCATGCAAATAACCAAATAGAGTCACAGTGTGAAATTAATTGCTCGCTGATAGGACATCAGCACAGTGCCCGAGGCCTTTAGTCAACTTTTCTCTCACTGTGGATGCACATCAGCAGCTCAGATGTACCTGCGACTGTCTAATTTCAATACTTCCAATATGCAGAGGGAATCAAGAGTGAAATCGTATTCATAAACAATCCCCTGACACTAGATGTAATCTTGTCCAGTACTTATGTGATAAAAATTGGGAAATAAATCGTCTCGCGCGGCTCGTCTTTGTACACCCACCTTCTATGAGTTCATACATTTTAAATGGGAGTGAGAGGCAATGAATTTGTCACCAATTAAAGCACAGATCACAGAATTACTCAGTAATTACCGGCTCAGCTGAATGAATGCTGGCCGGTTCAAATACGTGCCTGTGGAGATTTACATTAAAGTTCCACCGAATGAGTTTACTCAGCCGAGACTCAATTCTCACACTTATTAAGTGCTTATGGCATTAATCTGTCTTTATCCAATCAGAAGGCACGTTTCTATACGATACCAAGCCACAGTGAAAAGCACTCATCAGTCAGTGATATCAGTGAACGGCTCCCATTAGTGAGCACGCCATGCTGAGACGGAGCTATGCGGAGCATTTAACCCAGAAACCACTTTCAAATATAATCAAAGCTTTTCTGTGGATACGCAGGAAACACATTATGGGGATATCTGCTGAAAATGAGGAATGGAAATCAGGGGATCCTGCAGCTTATTACTAAACTGCACGTCCTAATCGCACAACACGAGGCTGCCTGTCTGTCAGCTGAAGTTTTGACACAGTTCTCTTCCCAGAGTCACAGATCGATTGCTCTCAAAGATTGTCGTTTCTACGTGTAATTGATCTAACTGTTACCTCCTTAAAATCCCATTTCATTTATTTCTGTACTGTGAACACTAGTTTTTATTACTTTGAATGATTTCTGTGGCTCTGCAGACTGATTACTCGCTGAAAATTCAGAAAGCCCGGTGCACTCTGCAGGGAACTCTAGGAACCACGAATAAACAGAATTTTCTGCTCAAAGATTTTCAGAGGATAAACAGGCCCAGAGCACACAAATTAATTCTCTTTAATTCTTCTCTAATTATGCACAATTAAAGGCTGTGAATTAATCAGTGCGCTTAATCGGCTTGCTGTCTTTGAGCTGAAATGCACCTGATTTAGAAGCTGCTGGAAGATTCTCAGAGAACGCCGACTTTATTGGATTCTGTGGAGAAGCAGTTGACATTTAGCGGCTTCACTCGATGAGAGGTCTGATCTCACCTTTGGGACAGATATTTATCCTCTGGAAAATGTGCGAGAGGCTTCAGGGAGGGTGGCGGAGTGAGCGTCCGTCTGAATGACGGGGTGTTTGAAAGGTGAGGTTCCAATCGCGCGTTTCCGGAAATCCAGGAGGGATGTTGGGAAGGAGGGCAGGTGAGTAGTTGCCTTCTCCAGGAATGAGTTTGTAAGCAGGCTTGGTGAATTTTACCAATAGTGGCCAGGAGATTGCACTGCAGATGAGTCTAATCAGAGGTGAGAGAACTGGGGACACAAAGAGACAAGGGCTGTATCCCCAATTCAGGGTCTGCAGCCTTAAAGGCCGCATTTTAAGGCCGATTATGTCACCGCGACGCGACGAAGGCTGTCCCAATTCGAAGGCTGCTCGAAATGCGGCCCTCAAATGCGTCCTTCATTTCCCTGAATTTTAAGGATGTGGCGGTGTAGACTTCGTGGCCCAACATATCCCAGAATGCATAGCGCGGCGGTGGGTGTGGATAATTTTGCCGAAAAAAAACAGCGGATGAGGGGCGGCCGAAGAGTAAACTTTAAGTAAGTACTGAATATTATGTCACTTATTTATGTGCAAATGTTTAATAACGAAGAACATTAAAACATTACTGTTGGCCAAATGTCGGCAAAGTTATGTGACATTAGTGACGTTTGTACTAACTTGGTTTTAAAGCCTTTACTTTAAAATATACGCCGTTCAATAGCTGAGCTTAATCTTACAGAGAATGATCAAAGCTCATGTAGAAACAAACAAACAAATGAACAAAAGATTTTCTCCTTCATTTCTGTCAAACAAAGCTGTATGAAACGTTTCCAGCTGTTAGCATCATGGTTGCTAGGCAACCTGGGCAGCGAGGCTAGACCGTCCCATTTCACAAGCCTCGCACTTCCGGCCTTAGCGGTCTTTGAGTACGCGGCCCTTGAGGATCATTGAGACTGCGTACTTTAAGGCTGCAGACCCTGAATTGGGATACAGCCAAAGGTAGTTACCACTGTGAGGAAGCTGATAAACTGTCAAAGACTGGAGGACTGAGCTGGCCTTAAAAGCCCCTCTGCTGGGCGAACACAGGAAACCACAGGACCCACACAGAAAAACACCAGACACTCAGATCATGACACCGTTGGTCCTGAAATCCATGTGTGATGTGTACCAGCTTTGTAAACGAAGGACTGGAGCCCATTGCCGCTGTCGCAGGATGAATGGCAGAATAGACCATGGGTGTCATTACCAGAGATGGGCAGTAATGCGTTACTGTAATCCGATTACTTTTTTCAAGTAACGAGTAAAGTAAGGGATTACTATTGCAAAAACGTAATTAGATTACCGTTACTTTCCCGTAGGAACGCTGCGTTACTGCGTTACTAAAACCGTGATATTTTTTTGCGAGAATGTCTCATGACAGTGACGTAAGCAAGTGCGACGTTCGTGCCAACAGCTGTGTGCAGATCAACAATGGATCATATATCGAGTGCAGAGAGAGTATGAGCGTGCAGCGTTTAAAGCGTGGAAGTACTGACCTTACTTTGAGTTTGATTCCATAAAAAGTGACAAAAACATTAGTGTCCGTTGTGCGTGGGAAGAAAACTTCTTTTTACAGCGAAAAAACCCCTAAACTTCCAAACAAGCACCGAGTAGCTACGACGTAATGGGAAACTCACAGAGAAACTCGCGGATTCTTCCACTGACCGCTGCACACCTGCACCAGGGTAAACCTCCGCCTGCCCCACTCCTGCTTTACAGGTGAAAATAGAGCAACAGGACCGCTAGTCTTTGACTTTATTTATTTTCTGCTGTGTTTTACTTGCATCTATTTGAAAGACTGAGTGTAAACACACAAAATATTTTATTTTATGTGCTGGAATGTGCAGAAAATAGGTTTAAATGTTAAACTAATTTCTTCAAGTCAGAGAATGTTGCAGATAATTTAATTTTTGCTTGATGCATAAAGTTAAAAGATTAAAACTAATAAAACAAGTTTTAAAAAGAGACTTTTCCATTTGATTACATTTTGTATGATGGATTATGTAGAAAAAGTAGAATTGGGCTGAAAGATCTATCACTTTATCACGTATTCAGGTTGTAAATCGTGTTTTTGAAAGGTAACTAAGTAACTAAGTAACTAAGTAATTAATTACTTTTGAAAATAAGTAATCAGTAAAGTAACTGGATTACTTTTTTGGGGAAGTAATCAGTAATTAGTTACTGATTACTTTTTTTCAAGTAACTTGACCAACACTGGGTGTAATGCCAGTCTTTTGCAGGGCTACTGCAAATTTAGAATTACTCGTTAATCTAACATAAATGAATCTAACGTACATTATCTGGACTGTGGAGTATGGGCAGCAGAGGGCCATACTGATAAGGGTCACACATTGGACAGTTGAAGTGAAACACAGCACACACTGTGCTGAATTATGTCAAAGTCCATGAATAATGTATGTGGATGATTATCTTGTGGACTGAACACCTGAGTTTTTGTTTCTGCACAAATATTTAGTTCATATTTAGTGTTTTTTTTTCCATTTGACGAGCTTGCAGTGAAACTGTTTTTGTCATGTTAACTATATGATTGTATTTATTAATATAATGCATTCTTGTCACTTGTGTAAATGTTTCACACTTGACTGCTAATGTGAGTAATCAGTGATGATGATAGCGTTATCTTCCAGGGTGGTAACTCTGAAAACAGCGTTGCTGTTTTAAAATAGTTTTCACCATCTTCAGCAGCTCGCGGGTCAGGACTGCTACAGCGCACATGAGTGGATATTCTGGACAAAGCGAATTGCTGGTCATATTTTACGTGCATGTGTAGAATCATTTATCAACTGCGCTGCAATCAGCCAGCCCTCACATCAATCCCGCAGGTCTCAGAGAGCGGTGCAGAATACATAAACGCCTCATCGCTGCACCATTATATGGCTGTTTGTCTAGGAGCCGAGATGAAAACACACGAGAGCCCGAGGCATGAGACGCAGAGATATGAATTTTGCATCAATATGGGCCACAGACTGCACTCGTGGCTTTGACTTTTTCTTTCTACGTTTGAGTAAATCAGAGCGATTAGGGCCAGCGGACTCCTTTACAATGTGCTGACGTGGCACATATGTTAAATCGAGCACTGAGAGCTGTAATATTTCAAACAGTATCAGAAAGACACTCAGTGGGACATAGTGTAGTGTTCGGCTTTTATGTTTGGCTTTGTGATAAAGCTCGTGTTTGGATAGGATTAAGAACTGAGTGTGGCTTTCAGCCCCGCTCAGCAATTGGTGTAAACACGGAAATAATGTCAGGGTGAAAATAAAGTTTGTCTGAAGGCTTTTAATGTGTGTTCGCCAGCAAATCGAACTTCTTTTTTGCAGTATTTTCTTGCAGATTTGGAAAATTTTTGTTTTAATGCCCCACACGGTGCGGCAGCTCTCCCCGCAGACAGACAGTGCAGGGGCCCATCCAACTTTATTTCAAATTCTAGAGAAAAGTTGGAAAGATTTGCAGGAACTGATGCACAGTATATCTCTGATATGTCCATTTGATGGATGATACATCCTGAAAAACATAAGAACTCTTGGCTGTGAACACTCAGTGTAAACATCGCTTCAATTAAAGTTGAAATAAGCTGATGCAGGATATATGTGATGCTGTCAGCTGGTGCGAAATAAGGTGATTTTTCAAACTGTAATGCTTTTTCAAAAGCGAAGCATAAGCAGAAAATGAAATTTAATACACAGCTGATGGCCGGTTCCTCCATCAAAAGGAAATAGAGAAACATATTTATTTGTGTATTTTAGAGATTATTACTCACCAGCTCTATGTGTCACATGTAGTAAAACTCAGAAACTCAGTAAAACTCCAACAAATCAGAATTTAGAACAATTTCTTTTTCCCTTTGTGCTCACTTCACTCCATTGGTAATATTCCCATGGATGAATATATGTGTGTCTAACTGGCTTTCTATGAATGGATGACTGGACTCATTATTCATTAAAATAATTTTATGCTTTTATATATTTTATATTATACCAGCTGTATAATATACCTCAGTAACAATCTCATTTTATTGGGTGCTCCGCCCTATAGATCTGTTTCCAACAAGTTGTGACATAAAAGGAGAAAGAAGAAGAAATATCAAGAATATGCTTAAACCTTATAGTCAAATAAGATTGTTACAAGACATAATAGAAAGCATTAAAACAATTTTTGTGTTCTCTGTATTTCTTGTATGCTTGTTACTACAAAATGAATAAAAGCAAAACAAGAAGAAAATTATAAAATACTTAATTGTTCAGACTTATAGAGCAAAGGTTAATTTAGCTACTTTATTCCACTTCCACTTATAAATTAATAATTTTTACTCAGGCAGGAGGCAGGAGTCTAAATCGACTATGCTGTTCTGTAGCAAGAGTAGGGAGCAGGTGGAGGGGAGCCTGGATAGGTGGAGGTATGCACGGGAGAGAAGAGGAATGAAAGTCAGTCGAAGTGAGACAGAATACCTGTGTGAATGAGAGGAAGACGGGTGGAAAGGTGAACATGCAAGGAGGGCAAGTGGTGAAGGTGGGTGAGTTTAAATACCTGTGGCCAACCATCCACACGGGTGGAGTGGGTGGAGATGAGAGTCAGGGGTGATTTGTGACAGAAGGAAAGCAGCGAGAGTGAAAGGGAAGGTTTATTAGATGGTAGTGAGACCTGTGATGGTGCATGGTTTAAACTGAAAAAAGCCAGGGAGCTGAGCTGGAGGTGTTGAGTGAGAAATAAGTGGAGCAGAGAGGCAGGATACACAGGTGTGGTTTGGACATGCGCAGAGGAGGGAGAGTGGACATGATGGGCGTGGCAGAGTGTAGGATAGGGTGAGATGGAGGTAGATGACTCCTAAATGGGTTTATTCACTGCCATATATTCAAGCCCGATTCTATTAACTATTAAATGTTTTTTTTACTAATAATATATTAAATAATTTTGGGTTTTTAACTTAGTTTTCACTGTTTTCTGTCAGTAGGAGCAGCGCCCTCTGCTGGTGTCTCCAGACTTGGACCGCGGTTTCTCCTCCTGTTTGCTTCGGTACGTTCGTCTGTGTTAAACTCTTATAAATCCTTTAAATATGAGATTATTTCTGCTGTTAAACGGAGTGTTGTTTGTAATTTTCATGTGACAGTAGTCCTCCAGCGGTCAGTGTAACTCTGTCGGGCACAGGTGATCTCGGCTAGCGTAATTGATTAGCTCTAACAGCCGAGCTTGCTAGCTAACAGTCAGGCTAAATGATTTCTTCCAATAAATAAATAATAGGGTGACCAACGTTTTGTGCTGGTTGACTTATAAAAGCCTGTATGACATTTGAATTTCACCATTCATTAACCACACGGAGAAGGCATCGTTTAAATATGTTAAAAAAATGTTTTTATAAACAAACAGTATTATTAAAGTTCTTCATGTTGGGCCAAGTGTCCTCTTTTTTGGGAAGTCAAAATATGCTCACCCTATAAATAATAAAGAAAGAAGTCCATCCAATAGAAATTTGCTGGGGTTGTATCTGTCACTGAAATAATGAAAGGCAGGTCCATAATGAAAGTAATAATGTATTTGCACTAGTTTAATTTCAGCTCAGTGTGAGAGTCTTTACTGCCTGTTCTTAGTTCAAAGAGCTTCTAATTTCTCCGCTTTCTAGTCACATATGAAGTCAAATAATATTAATGAAGTTGAGAACATGTTAAGAAAAACAAGATGCCAGCTTCCTGTTTTTGTTTTGTTTGTTTTTTTCATTTGACCTTTTTGCTTTTGTTCTAATACTGCCGTTTTACCTGTTTACAGTATTTTTTTTATTGGATTACTGTTTCTTATACACGATGCCTGCTGCTAATGCATAGTAAGTTCTGAGCTTGAGGACAGAGAAGTGTTATGGACCAGATCTCATGTATTTATTTTCAATCCTGCAATTTTTATTTCTTTTCTCATTATTTTTATGTGTTTTCAGGTATGTAACTCAGTTTCTTCTCTTTTTCATTTTCTTTATTTGCAGTTCCTTTACTTCCTGTCTGTGCAGGGTGGAAGAGAAGACTGACAGCTGACACCCAGATGAACATCAGCCAGGTCAGGCCGGCTATCATGTTTACTGTAAATGTCCAGTTGTGTCTTAGTTCCATACTTCTCAGAGTCGTTATTTAATGAAAACGAATGCCTCATAGAAACAAGCACACAGATCAAATCTTAACCTCCTGAGACCCAAACTCTTCCACGGCATGCATTTTTAATTTCTCTTTGATATTTGGGCTGATTGGGACCTGATGAATGTAAAAACAAAGAATTACTAAAAAAAAAAAAATTGCCTAATTTTTGTTTCTGAGAAAAATGAGAGCCACTTATGAGGATATTTGATTAAAATTTCGATAGAACAGTAGCAGCATAATGTCCTCGTAAGTGGATATCAGGCCCTTGTAGAGCAAAATTGAGTATTTTGGTCTAAATAACCCAAAATGTGATGTGCACATATGTGGACGCAGGTCCTAGGAGGTTAAATAAAGACACATTCTGATTTCTTTAGCAGAATCACATGGAGAATGTGTAGCATTGAACATGGGACACATTTTGCCTGTCTTCTGTGTTATTTTGCTTCTGGATAAGCCGGTGACGGTTGCATGCTGTAATTTGGCTTTAGGCGTGTAAATATCAGAAATATTCATTGCTCCTTTGAGTATGGGAACCTTCGGCACGATAAATGTTTACTGCCTCAGCTAACAGGTGAGTTTCTGCCTGGGCTCTGTTTAATTGCTGTTCTGAAGTGCGCCTGCTGACGCTGCTGGCTGTTTTCGTTGCTCTCTGCAGATCTGCTCCTGGCTGATTGTTCTGGTATCTGTTGGCTGAAGCTTTGAGCGTTCATACTGCTGTGTGCAGTGTTTGTTTTAACTCTTTGTAAACTTTATCCTGCTGGCTGAGCTGCAGTCATTTCCCCGTTTTTTGCTTGGCACATGCAGTTGGTGCTTTCATGAACAACATGGAGTGTGAACACAGGTTATTTGAGCCATCAGTCGGGTTATTTTTTGTTTTTGTTGTGTCTGTTGGCTGTTCGCAGGAAAAGCTACCAGGCCAAATTTCATGACAGTTTGTGGAGATGTGCAGCTTATGATTAAATATTGATGAATTAACCCATTAAATATTAGCATAGACATAGATCTGTCATAGACATAGATCAACCAATGGATTATTTGGATTGACATCTCCGCAGACAAATTCCTACTCTCGTTTTTTAAAAATGTGGTAATATTTACCATCTCAGCTCAAACGCCTCGTTTCCCTCTTACTTACAGTGCTTCAGATTTTTATACCGCCTTTGCTTTTTGTTTTATTTCGAGTGCGGCCTTTCTCTGCGGCTGCAGGGGCAGCTCTCTGTGTTTGCTCTCTTTAGAGATTGGCAGCCAGATACAACAGCAGCACCCTGACTGAGCTGTTTGCACGCGACTGTTGTGTGAATGAGTGTTGATCGTATGGTTTGTTACCCAGATGGATGCTGTGAGCTGTGTGAAGGGATATTCTGTTGTTTGCAACTTTCTCATTTTACATAATTTTACATCTTTTTACATTTTACTGTAGCTGAAACCAAAACGCCATGGTTTTTGAGCCTGCAGTTAATATTTAAACACATCTAAGATCAAGTGAGGACAGATATGGAAGTCAAGTTGTTGTCAGGGCAGTACCTCTTGTACAGCAATATTTTTTGTAGGGATTTTATCATTTGAACAATAATAACAACAATATTGACTGATATGTGAATGTGAATCAGTTGTTTTATCTACAAAAACATTGACTGAACATTAGAAAATATGAGATTCGGCTAACAGAAAGATATTTCTTAAGCTCTGCAACTCTTTGAACCCTCTGTTGCTCCTTTGGGAATTCAGACTTTTCAGCGACAACATAAAAATACAGATTTTGTTGTTGTAAATGGATAAACATCCCTCTTTTCTTTTCCCAGGTGAAATAATTTGGTTGTCTTTCTGTGTTAGTTACCATACGTACTGATCTACAGGGTCATTTAGGAAAAACCGCTTGTTTGATTTGACCAAGTCTTGTTTAAATGTCTGTAGATTATAAGGGATCTGTGGAATCGCAGACCCTACGCTACTTCACTGAAAAATGGTTCCACTTAGGGGTGGGCGATAGAAACGATATAAATTTGGCCAACGATAGAGATTTTGACTATATCGCTCTATTGCGATAGCGCATGTTGATGATGTCATCAAGCTGCACCTGTTTTGGTCGAAAGCATGGCAGCGGCTAAAACCATTATCTGCAAATTATGGCGGGCGACAGTCATAGCAAAGAGATGAAGCACTTTTGAAATATGGGGAAAGCCAAAAACTGCTATGCGATTGCATTTGTCCCTGATCACCAGAATCCCTCACGTTAACTTTTATCGAGTGGAAAAAGTTAGCGTTCATCCTTCAGCTTCACTGTGCTAATGTTATGCTAACATAGCTGTGTCGCTAGCAATCACGTAGCACAACATTATATACCAGGTAGCCCAACTTCAGTAACCCTACAAACGTCACTGCTGTTTAGTTTTCTGTCTTCATTTATGTTGGAAGTTATAGCAGAGCTGTACGTTTTAATTAGTTTCAAAAATCTCTCAGTCAGAACATGGTATGAAATGTTTAGGTGGAAACTAGCGAGCTAACTTCCTGTTAACTTCTAACTCCGTTAAATTTGGCAAAATTCTGTTTTCATGGATGTTAAACTTAATTGTTACACTCGATAAAGCAGCAACGCTGATAATTTTATTAAAGATTAAAGAATTTAGACCGTTTTTAACTCTCAGTGTTCGTTTGACTTTGGGACCTGAAGTAGACGGAGTTTTGGACCCAGATTACTCCGCGAAGCTCCTCACTACGGCAGCCGTAATGCTCTGACAATCCATCAAGCAGTGCGGCTTACCAAAGTTGTACTAAAACATTTTTTTAACAGATTTCTGCAGCCAAAATCAGTTCGAGGTCAGTGAGCCTGGTTCTGCCGGAGGTTTCTTCCTGTTAAAAGGGAGTTTTTCCTTCCCACTGTCGCCAAAGTGCTTGCTCATAGGGGGTCATATGATTGTTGGGCTTTTCTCTGTATCTATGAAGTGCCTTGAGGCGACATTTGTTGTGATTTGGCGCTATATAAATAAAATTGAATTGAATTGAATTGAATTGAATTAAGCACAACCAGAATTCATACATAAGGCACACTCTCGATTTTTGAGAAAATTAAAGGATTTTATAGTGTGGAAAATACGTTATACAGAAGAAAAGAATATATCGTGATATATATCGTCACTGCACATGCTTCAAATTATATCGCGATATGAAATTTAGGCCATATCGCCCAGCCCTAGTTCCACTATACTGTATTTATTCTTTCTGTATGATTTGATGGACTGTGTGCATAATACAACACAAGTTTAAATGAGAGAACCACTTTCTTTATATGTCCTTTGAATATGAGAGGACACAGATGAAGAGGACAGAGGATGATCCCAAAAGACCCTTGAGATGGCCTTGTTCTTTATTAAAGGGTAGTGTGACAATGGAAATACATGATGCTTTATATGGTTTTCCCTTTAAAATCTCAGTCAAATTACATTAATGACCAGTGGAGCAGGAAGTCTCAGAACAACGGTGCGCCCAAGGTTGTGGACTTAGAAATTTACGGAAGACATGTCAGTGGTTTGATCACAAAATCATATCGATAATTTATCACTCAATCAAAATGGTGGGAAACTGAAGTGAATTTGTAGGAAATGAGAGCAGAAAATCACAAGTTGTAATCAGATCGAGAGGCTACAGTATATTGTCTCCCAGTATTCGTTCACATAGCAACACAGCATTTAAAAATCGTTTAAATAACAATCAACGGGTTAAATTCTTATGTATTAAATACTTTTCAACATTGCCTTTTTTAAAATTTGTATTTCAGTTTGGCTTATAAAGTCCCAGCAGTAACTTGTTTTCGAGTGTCTTCTCCTTTTACATATCACTGCCCAAGATATTATTGCACTGATAATTGAGAGTCAATGCTCTCAAATACACTGTTGGTGTAGAGTTTTATTTTTGCTTTAACCAGAGGCTGAGGGGAGAACCTCCAGGCATTCCTTGAAGGGGCTCAGTCACAGAGCCTAATGGAGGACTGTTAAGGATGGTGGTTCAGACCTCAGACTCCAGGCTTGAAACCCTACCCCAGGGCTTTGGCACATAGGGACTGTTGACTCTTTGCGCAACCAACACCTGCCTCCGGTCTCTAGGCCCAGAGCCTGGGTCTTCCCTCTTTCCTGTGCCATCGTAGGCCCCAAACATATTGTTGTGGTAAACCATCTGCCTGTCACTCATACGAGGCAGCATTGCTGCATTGTCTGGGCAGTGGCTTGTACAGGGAAACAAGTGGCACATGTCCTTGGAACTGTTGTAGAACTGGGGCGCTCCCTGAGCCAGTGGCCCCACGTACACTGGTAAGTCTGTGTACGAGTTCAGGTAGGTGGAATAGTGTCTGTGCACCACTGTGGAGGAAGAACGGCGCAGGGCGGCTGCGTTCTGCAGAATGGCTTCCCTGTAAGAGGGCAGCCGGGTGGACTCGGAGTACTTGAGCTTTTGCTTGTAGGGGTAGGAGCCCATGTGGGCTGGGTCCAAGTAGGCTGGCTCAGCAGCCAAAGGGTAGCAGGACAGGTTGTGCCCCAGACTGCCATATAGCTTGTGGGGTTTGGGGTTAGCCACTACCACCCGTGGAAACAGGTCAGGCATGTCTCCTCTGGTCGGGGGAGATGTGGATGTCGAAGGCTTTGTTTCATCTACCTGATGGATCCTGTCATTGCCCCATGTGGCTTTGAGGAATGAGGCGCGGCGGTTCAGCTTGTCCTTTCCGAGGAGTGGTATGTCGTCCATGTCGGGTTCCAGGTAGGACTTCATGCAGGAGTTGCAGCTGGTGCTGCCACTAGGGTAGTGTCCTGCGGTGCAAGGCATGGCAGCTGCATTGGAGGCGTGGTTGCTTAGGAGGTGATTTGCTCTCAGCTCGGCGAGGCAGGTTTGAGGTCCATCGTAATCGCCTCTTACTCTTGGGTCTGCAGCATCAAACACATAGCTATGGGACCTCCTCCTGCGGCTCACACAGTCAGGGGGGTAGCTGAACTTCCTCCTCAGGGGTGCTCTGTGTTCCATGTAGATATCTGGCATCTGGAAGTCCCTGTAAGTGGCAAAAGGAGAGATGGGGTGACGGGCTTGGTTCTCCACATACAGCCTGCTGCTGGGATGGGGGTTTGACGGTCCGGCAGGAGAAGGATCCCTTATGGCGATGTGAGGGCTGCTGAGACTGGAGATGGGCAGAGTCCTCTCTAAGATGTGCTGACTGCTGCGGGCGGGCAGCGTGTACCGGAGTGGGGTGGGTCGAGTTACCACCCGGGGCTTATCCAGGAGGGTTTGGGATGAAGAATCCCCGTAATGAATGGGAAAGGTGGGTGTAATGGCCCTCTGAGGGTACGGAGAATGGTTGTCTGTGATGCTTGAGATGTAGGGCAGGCGTCCGTGAGTCATGTCTGTGGTGGTAATTCTGGGCGGCAGGGCAGCTCGCACATTGTCGGCCCCCCGCCTGCTCCAGTTCTCTATTGTTTTGGTGGCATTATCCAAAGAGTTCTCCACCCTTGCAGAGGACACCATGTCCTTGGCTGTTTTAAGCATCTTTAGCATATTGGCTTGTGTATAGTTAGAAGTGACGTCCGGACTCTGTATGCTCCCGTTGTGGTCAGCGGACTCTACCCCATTGAAGCAGCTGTAGATGCCCTGTGGAGAGGTGGAAAGTTAAAATTAATATGTGTAAACTTCATTAGATACCAGAATGACCGGCAATTTCATCAACTGAGTGGGATAAAAAAAAAAAAAAGAGATTTTATTGACATGCTGACCTAGTAAAGTGGAAAAAATGACAGAAAACTGTAACTGCAGAAGGAGAGTCGTTATTGTTTTGATGGTTTATGTGCGCGTTGCTGTGATTGAAATGTTGTTTGGACACAGCTTCATCTCAGGAATATAAATGAGTGATTTGCTGATCGTGCACTTACCATATTAGTTTTTCCACTTTTATCCCATCAGCTATATTTTACATCCACATTGCATATCTCTTTGGAATCCTTAATCTCATTTTTGACTACACTAGACACACAGATGAAGTTTATTTTTTTTAATGGGGCAATTTAAATTCAGTTTCACCGGCAGCACAACTGCCACTTTATTCCAGTATCTCTGAAGTCCCTTCATTGCTTTAAGCTCACTGTATTTTACAGTCTTTCTTTTACAGATTGCTACACTTGAACTATTGTGGTTGTTTTACTCACCTACTGGATTTCCAATATCTTTTAATGCTCTACTTTGAAGGAGACCTCAAAAAGGATGCAGCATTTTTTACAATTGGGAATTTTTGTGCCGTTAGTTTGCGTAAACATGAGCACTGAATCTGTTTGGGTGAATTTTCCTTGTTGGGAACTTATTATTATTATTATAGATTGTTTTTTAGATTTTACTGACAGCACATGAATGCACTTCTTAAAGCTACGTGGCTGATGAAAGTAACATAAACCACTTGGGTACTTACTCTGCTGATAGCTAGGAGGAAGTCCAAGCGCTCCGATTTGTGGACTGAATGTCGTAGTTTCCAGTAGAGGAGATGTTCCCAAGCAAAAACCAGCAGGCTCAGGCCCATGGCAACAAGCAGCATGTAGAAGACCCCCGCCATATTGTCAATGTCCAGCTTACTGCTCATGACTTCTTTCTTTTCATTACGGCAGATGCCAGTGAGCCAGACGGTCTGCAGCTTTTGTGTGTCACCTGTGAGCGAGGAGCACAGAAAACAGGCTTAAGCTCTATTTGCATAACACTAGCAGTATTTTTAGGGAGTAATAGAACACCCTCCAATCTCCTTTGAACATCATTCACATGGGATAATGAAATTCTTTCAGATAATCAGTACCCCAGATAAAACAGAGTAAAGTAGTTTTTTTTTGCAAATTGCAAAATCCTGGGCGGACAGCGGTTGTTTGTCTAAAACAAGGGGTCTCAAACTGCAGCCCCACAGACCAGGTGGGAGCATGGGTAACATTTACCTGGCTGCAAGAAGGAAATGCACCTCTGTGAATTTAATTCATGCAAAGTTCATATTGAACTAAGCAGAAAACAAGACCAAGGTAGCATTTCTTTTCAGTTTCAGGGTCACCTTTATTATAGTCTTTTAGGTTTGTGCAGATGCAGACAACAATCTGAGGGGGCAGACTCAGTGCAAGTAAGGCATTACAAGCCTATTATATGTCTTGCTATGTTATGCGATATCTCCACATGTTACCGACTGCGACTTGTCTTGGTGCACGCATGCATGCACACTCAAGTCCTCGCACGCACTTCTGCTTCCTTTGGAATAAATGTGCATGTGTGGAATGGCTGCATCTCAAAATGAGAGAAAACACAAGGATGGTTTCATTTTTAAATTAACAGCCTCTACTACTTTGTTGTTGAAAGACGTATGTATGCAGAGGTCATGGCGGACACTAGAGGAGATTTTTCCCACATATGAAAAAACACTGGAGGACTCAGAATGACCTTTAATAATTAAATAATTAATTAATTACCAAAAAGATCCAGGCAACTGATCAAATGATAACTTTCAACTTGTTCCCACTAATTACGGTGTCTAAATCATGCTTTTTTTTGTGCTGTATAAACGACTCCCTCCAACTGCTGCAGCTGCAGCGTCTCTCGTAATGTTGGATAAGGGAAGTGCTCTCTGGTGTGTGTATTTCTCTGTAGTGCTCTGTTTGTTTTGTTTGATCAGTACAGTATGCATTACAGAGGGTGGAAAGTGCTACCTTAACAAGTGAACTTTAACCCCCAGCCCCTGTATGTCCTGCACCGACGCCATTGGTTATTTGTGATTTATCAGGGGGACGATACGATGATCCAGTGATGGAGACCATCGCCCAGCCTTATGGCTGTTATTGCAAAGAAAGCTTTCATATCGCTGGCTCTAGCAAACATGTTAGCAGCGATATCAGTAAAAATAAAGCTACAAATCAAAAGAAACATAAACCACCATCCAGATCATCTGAAAACATTTTTTGGCAACACCAACAGTGTTGGCTCAGTTACTTGTTTGCTTCCTAAACTGCCTCCACAAAAATTGAGATCTTTATGTTTATGACAGCTGTTGTCTTCCTCTTCTTCCCTCTAGAATAAAAATCTTCCTGCCTAAATCGTGCACTGATCTGAGCAGTGATAAGTCTGACAGTCTGCTTTATTATCCAAATGTTTACCTACTGCATATTCTGCCAAAGGTTATTGGGATTTTGCCCGAGGCTTTGCAATAATTTGCCTAAGGACCTCATGAATCATGAAAGTTTCTTTATTGCTTTTATGATCCTTCATTCTCTCATTCAGATACATTTTACTGTAATAATATTGTGGCCCTTTTATTACAACAGTATAGGTTTTGCTTTCAATCATTAGAAATTTTTCTTATTCAGCTTCATGGGAATACTGCAAATATTAAAGCAATCTATTAAATGAAGAATTTACCATCAGCCAGGAACTGGAGCAGGGCCAGGTCGATGGGTCGTTTCCAGCGTGAATCCTTCTGGAGTGCAATGCCATAACCAGTGGTAGCAAACACTTTGCCACTGCCAATTGTCACCAGCTTACAGCCTTCATCTTTGCCAGCCATGTAATTCAACACAGCAGCGTCATAGATAAAAGCATCCAGTTTCCTAGCAGGGTAAAGAAAAGGATTTTTACTCAAATGGCCATCGTGTAATTGTCTGGCTCTTCTTTCAGTCGCACGTCTGCTGCGAGGAGACTTTTTTACGATTCCTGGCAGACACTTACCCTGTTTTGAGGCTGTTAAGGGCATCCTCCACTCCCTTCTGGTTGTATTTGACCATGTGGGCATGCATCTCGGGATAGTTGCTCCTTATGTTGCGCTCTGTGCTGCCATTTGGGACGGTACCAAAGCGGAATGGAGGATACTGCTCCTGCGGCTTTTGAAACTGGAAGTAGAATAACAATTTTTAATGACAAAAATAATGTTGATCGAATAAGCGTCTCAGGAGAGACGATGGCATATAGACATAGATTATCCACTCTGATGTTTTATGAGGAAGCACTTCTCCTCGTGTGAAAGAGAAATAAGAACAAGGAGGCTCAAGGAAAAACTGAAATGTGATGATTACAATTAAAAAACAAACAAAAACCTGATCTTTGGATCCAATATTGTCTGTTTTCAGACAAAATAATTCACAGCATGCCGAAGTTTTTGTTTTGTTTTGTTTTTTCATTGAAGGAAGTCTTTCTAAATTGAATAAAACTGAACAATACAACTAAGCTCCACAATGCTGGTTGGTGGCTTCTGTATTGTGGTGTTTAGCTTCTAGATGTAGCTCCTGTAGGCTGTTCTGTTGGAGCTGATTGTGTCTGATTACAAGCTGAACATCAAGTTACTTTGTATAAAATTTCTGCATCTCAGAAAGACAGAGTGCTTGTGAACAGACTGAGATTAAACACAAATCGTCAGCTGTTAAAATAAAGAAACCGGAGTAGCAGAGTACAGGTTACAGTGTTGGCATTATGAGGAACACCAGTGCAGTCTCCGCCCGTAACGTATCCCGTCTTCATATTTAGACATGAAATATCAATATTGTGATAAAATGCACAGAGATTGATATGTAAATAAATTATATTTGTTTGTACAGTTATGCGTTTCATCACCTCGTTGCTCAAAAAACGAAGTTATTAATGAATTTGAACAGTCCCGTTATCTGTTTTTTAATTTTCTCTAGGATTCATAATAATATAATCATTGTGATTGGTTTTTTTTCAAATTCTACTATGACTATCTAATTATATTACAGTGAAAATCTGATAATGTGACAGATAATATGAGAAAACAGAGAAATGACATTTGCTGCAGTCTGCATGGCAGTGACACACAGCTAACACTTCTGGAGGAAATCACATCAGCTGCAGCAAAGGCTGCTGACATCAGCACAGGATCAGCGTTATTAATGGTCAGTCGGGGCCCTGTAGTACGAAGCAAGTACAACATACCCAGGATATCATTTCACCTCACTTACTCCAACACTGGCAATCAGGGTAAGCAGCTCAATAAATCAACCCAGGCCTTTCAATCATGTCCTCATGACTGATGTCATTGGCATCATCTGACCACAAATAAGACTCCCCAAAGGAACATGAAACTATATTATCTTAAAAATAAGAGGCTACACTGACTTTACAGACTGAAACTAACACAGCTGCTACAGAAAAACCGCCTGTATGAGTGACTGACAGTCAGTGTGCAGTAGTGTAGTATCGCCTATCTGAAGCCAAGGTGAAAAGGGCTGAACTATTAATGCTAGTATTAACGCTCTGTCATTAAGGCACCAATTAATTATTTTATTTTATTAGATTTTAGATGTGCGGAAGATTTTTAGTTTTCATTTGTTCATCTGCAGAATGGTCAACAAAATCCACCCAAGGGTGTCAAACATACGGCCCAGGGGCCAGAATCTGCCCAGCAACGGAAAAGCATTTTGGCCCACTAGAGGTTTTTTCACTAATAAAGACTTCCCACATGGTCATTCTTGGTACACTGAAGTAATTAAGTAATAGAAAAACATTTAAATGACAGAAAAGTTCCCATCTGCTATAAAAACGTTTGGATCTACAGCAAAAAACAGTGCTAGGCTGTGAGCTAACCGATGTTTTTCTGTAATTTTACACATTTATTTCTTACAGTTTAAGCCCAAAGAGTCGCGCTGATAGATTTCTTTCATTTACTGAAGCAACATTTATTAACCTTGTAGAAAAACTGAGACGTTCTGTTGAAATTGCAAGTGTAGTTGAACTCCTTTACACTGACAGACGGGAGCTTCAGCGGAGTGGGCCGTATGTAGTCCATGTGTTGGACATGCCTGGCTTAGACAGTGTAATTTGATAAGGTCCACAGGTACAAATGGATGTCCTGCTTTAGGGTTTTATATCAAGGAGCATAAACAATAAAATTGTTGTGAAATTGTTTGCAGCCAACAGAAGAAATATAAAGGACTAAAGCTGCAAATAAGAATCTTTAGACCCTCCTGGTATCCACACAGAGGTCCCAGGGATCTTCCAGGGTGACGCTATTGTCTCAAGAACTGATTGGTCAGTAGGCGCTGATCTGATACCTGTTGATCTTTACAATTCAAGCCATCAGACATGAACTTCTGAACATCTGGCACACTGTCCAAAAGTCAAAAATGCACAAATATACGACACAGTATTCCTGATAGGAGTATCAGACTGGACCTCCCTGAATCCACCTGGATGAAGATTTTGCAGAAAGCCATCAGGATAACGAATATTTTTCACCATCAACTCTGAAGAAAAAGCATCGCATGAACTGTGGTTCTGGAGAATTATTACACCCCAACTTTAAAGGTTAGAGATGCAGTGCCAAAAGAAGTTAGGGGTAGCGACGTGTTACCGACTTGCAAAAAGTTGTTGTGTAAGTGAAGTGCCTTTTCTGGACAAACGAGGTAATCATCTCTCTTAACACTGCAGTGTCTTGAAAGTAGCTGAGCTTGTCTGTATCACTGTCCTCTGATACAAGGTCACGTTCTGTGGTGTCTTCTTGTACCTCATTTACATTTACTTAACCTAAGGGGTTCGGCACAGCTGGACCAACAGCAGTTGAGCGCTCACTTCCCACCATGCTGCCATGCAGAATTCCTTTTAATAATCTATGGGCTCACTGTCAGACTGATTCTGTTTCCTTCGCTGCGTGGCAGAGTTAATGTATGATGAAACTGGAATTGTAAATGACTTTGCTAGAATCGTAATGAGCGGCGGGCTGCTTGGTCTTTTCCTCAAATGCCTCTTTAATCCCTTCAGTTGCCTGCAAGCAAAAAGTCTGCAAATCATTTTTTGTGCTGATGGTTTAACATGGATTTCCTCGTCAATATTCCTATGAAACACATCCCCAGGCCAGACAAATATGCATAAGATAATACCAGAAAAATATAATCGCCGTCTACCCAGAAAATCCACTTGTGTATTATGTTTCACGGGCTTTCCGTTGACATCACCGTCCAAAGAGTCTGGCTATGTAATTCAATTTCCCCACTTACTGTGTGAACCCTTTTGTGTTTTGCAGGGAAAGTGGAAAGTCACAGCTATGACATTGGCATTTCTGGATGTTTACACTTCATAGCTCTGCCACATGTTGTTTGCACTCCTAAAATAGAGCACTTTCCTAAGCTGTACATTAAACACAGCAACACGCTCAGGACGGTCAATGACAGAGGTCTGTACCTTTTTGTCACTCAGTCCGGACACTGTGTCGATGTACTGCTCCTGGATCATAAAGGCTGCCAGGTTGGCTGTGTAGGAAGCCAGGAAGATGACAGCAAAGAAAGCCCAGACCAGGACCATGATCTTGCTAGTGGTGCCCTTTGGATTCTCAACAGGGACAGAGTTATTGAAGACAATTCCCCACAGCAGCCACACAGACTTCCCGATGGTAAAGGTGGGACCTCCGGGATCTAGAAAGGATGAAGTAAAGAGGGGACGATTTAGTACCGGCCAAGACGATGACCCAAGTATCTGTGAAATCTAACATGTTTATTTGTTAATTAATATCTTGAGTTGTTTTTTGGTAACATATTAGAGCTAGAGAAAACTTTAGGGATGAACAAACATGGTGTCGGCAGAAATGACCCTTGTTTGGCTAACATTTGACATTCATCAATTTTATGCTGGTTGAATATTTAAGTATGGTTTGATGAAGGCCTGAAATACTTATTGTTCAGTCTTTCACTTCTGATGATAATTGAGTTTTTCCACTAATGGCTCAATCACAGTAAACTAGAAATGGGAAGGCAACATCCTTGAAAATTGGTAGTTGCCTTGTAGTTTGGTGATTGCACAGGTTGGCTGGTGGGAGGCAACCAGTCTCCAAACAGTTACTGTACAATTTAGATCGACTGCAGTCACTCTGAGATGGACTAGTGAAGATTTGTGGATTATCTCAGTCAGTTTGCGCCATCTGTGATGTGACTCTTTGCAATTTGAGAACACACCGGTTGCAACTGGTATTTGATTAGATAAGTATATACAAAATAGTGTTGTCCAAGTTTGCCTATGTCAGCTTTCATTTAACTCTTTATTACCCAAATATTACTGACTGGACTTGTGTTGAAATTTTGGCTGTAAAATGACAAAATAAACCACATTTTTCAGAAACTGTTTGAATTTTCTCTGTAGCTCCAAATGGCTGAGGAGTTATGGAACTGTGAAGCACACATATCATGTGCTTCCATGTTAAACCACATATCCCTGTAAAGTTTGTCTCTTCTTTCTGAAACCAATTGAATTTTGTCTCAAGCACAAATGGTAACAGAGCCACGGTCATTTACAGAGGGCTTGTAAAATGGGTCCACGATCGGGTGAATGGGTAAGAAAAAAAGGGTGAAGTCGCTGTGCTGCAGCAAGAGTGAAAAAACTAATCTTTTAATTATTAAAGCGCTACACAAATCCCCTTATTTATCCTTTTAGTTCAGATGTGATGTTTTCTCATTTAAATTTACATGAAACATATGTAATTTGTATAAACTTTTATACAATAAACAATTTTATTTTGAGGCCCAAAATCTTTTTTTTGCCATAGAGTTAGATTGATATACAGGTGACTGAGTTATTGGTGTAGTATTTCAGTCTAAATCAAACTGACTTATGCAGCAATAATATGTAACTGAATGTGCTGATGGTCACAAAGACACCAGTTAGGTAAATCTCAAGTTACATGTCAAAAAGAACATGATTGGTGTTTTATTATTTATTGTTTTATTGTTTATATTGTTACCTTTGTGACATCATATATGTCGTACTTTATAAAATATATAAAAATAAAGACTGCTGTAATAAAGATTAAATGGGTTTAACCCATATGTCCTTCATCCATTATAAAATATTTCATAGACCCACATGGCTCTGAAATGAAACTGCTGCGTCTCAATCTACCAGGCATCGATCCAACATGTGGCCACTGTAAACAGGATTGGATATGAAACCTTTAACAAGTCAGGTCTGCCATGTTTTAAATCAGTTTTTAAAATTACATTAAAATGGTATTTTGCTGCTGCATACTGGAAAAAAGTTTGTTTGCTAGTTTAAAATGGAAAATGTATATCTTGATCAATATTTTCTGCATACCATCTTAACTGGATTAAATTCCACTTTAAACTTTCCGAGAATGTTTGCGAATTCAGAAAAAATAAAGATGTAAAATGGTTTTGTGCGTGCAAACATTTTAAGAAGATTTTCATGGATACAAATAACCAAAATGACGCTCACTGAGCCCTAAATGCAGGTCAGTTTTCCATTAGAGAAAATCTCATTGGGGTACCCAACACAGTATTTGGTAAATGTTGCTACCAAAATATCACTGAATTAAAACAAAAGATGATTTTTTTCTATCCTCTGGCAAACATTCACCTTAAAGAAGAAATGAGTCCTAGACAATTAAGAGTCTGAGGCTTTTAGCCGGAATAAATCATTATTCATCTCTTTTAATTATATTTAATGGCAAAACGCACTGATTACTGCAATATCTTTTCATTGCTTTAGATGACGGTTTGCAGTAGCCACCACAGAAGGACCGGCCAAAACAGATTGAGTAGCTCTTTCCTGAACGAGGGGCTACCACTGTGGCAGGGACGTGGTTCGGTTATGAAAAGTATGCAAAATATGCAGCAAACCAATCCACCTCAGACACAACAAACCTCCTCTTCTACGTACACAAGAATCACATAAGAGTGTGGAGAGAGTTCATTGATGAGAAGTAAAAAGAACCGTCAGGTGCTCAAAATAAACCTCAGACTCAAACGTTAGAACAGGCTTTTCCCCGCAAGGCACCATCTACTGAAGACTCATGAAGATCATAGCGGCCATTGCAACGTATCTCTATCAATATAATGTTTGGTGCATCGGTCAAAACACTCGACTTGAGGTACACAACGCGCAGCGTAAAACAAGACAAGCTGCCTCGCAACGAGTGTCGGGTCAAAGTCTTGGAGGAAATGTGCAAGTCCTCCGGGAAGCTCTTCTGCGAGTACGTGGGGTCATCTAGTGTGTGTCAGTAGGGGTTAATGTCATGTAAGGCCCATATTTATAATAATCTGCAGCCTGGTTTTGAGTAAAATTGCACTGTTTTAATAGTTCTTTAGCCCCAATTAGCAGGTATCTGCGTCCTCCTAAAGCTTGCATGAAGTTTCTCTTTGGCTAATTGAGGGCTGAGGCGCTGATGGACTGGACCGGGTTAGGAGACTCACCTTTGGCACTGACCAGGCTGCGGTTATACCCAACTGGACTACAGTATTCAAAGACAAAGACTGTGATGGCCACAACTGTGAGACACATGACGAACATCATCACCCACACGGCTGGACTGTAGGGTTCTGCAGGGACAGAGAGCACAGCCAATCAAGTACATGTTTGCAGATATATGCAAATATGAGTGTTTTATAGATGTTCAGGTACTTTACGTCTGTAGACCATGAGGTCACGCTACAATAAACTGATAAACTGTCAATATTTGCAAAAGACATCGATGGTAAACTTTATTGATATCATTTGAAGTTCTGTTACTTTACGCTTTTCTTCAGTGAAGCTGTGACTAATAACATTACTACAGTGTGTCGGTTGGTGGTGCTGCCATCTGCCACAGGTCCACTGACTGTGGATCCAAACCTCGCACGGCCCCACTTCAAAGAGACTTGAAATATCCCCAGCCGAGCGAAATCATTTTAGCCAGTACAAAAGTAATTATTGCAAACATCAAGAAAATAGGTAGAAAAGTTTCACAAGGTTTCCTGTGAAACTGCAGCAGCTCCTGACTGAGAAACCAAAACCTTTCAATGTTTTATTTTTGCATTTTATATAACGATAAAGTGACTTTAAATAAAAGCATGTCAGCCTAAAAAAGTCGAGATATGAGTTTTCCGGCCTTTTGCACAGTGATGCTTTGATGTTAGTTAAAATGCTTCTAGGAAACATTCCTCACCTAAAAAAGCAGAAGGAGAAACCGTCCCGTTACTCCGAGCCACCATCACGCTGATCCCCGTCTCCACAAACGGCACCGAGAAGTCAATAATCTCTGAGCGCTCTTCATTTATGGTCAGTGAACCGATGGCCATGTCGGCCCGTTTGTAGAACACCTGTGGCAGAAGAAGAGAGTCTCGATTTTATGTTTTTGTTTGATTTTTTTGGGGTGGTTGGGGTTGGATGCAGGTACAAACAGCAGATGTTTGTATGATGTGATCATAAATCGAAGTCTTTGTAGCTACATAATACAGGACATCCTCTGCTGATGTTTGAGATAAATCTCATTTATCAGTGAAGTCAACACACTGGGCGTCTGCCCCTGAGGGTGATATACTTCCTGCTTCTTCCAGAGCTCAGCTAGCAGCCAGATGGACGCAGCTCAAAAGCAACTGCCAGTGTTATCCTGCCTTTTTTTTCTCCAGTGCATTGTAACACATGATTTGCCATCTAATCCGTCTCTAATCCATCATAATGTATTGGAGCATATAGTATAATACCTATTACATAAAGCTACACTTACCAAATGTGACTGAAGACTGCAGGCTCTGGCTGAAAAACGCTGATGCTATTTTTTCTGACGTTTGAACCACAGCAGTGCAGTTCAAATTCCACTGTGACTTTGCAACCCTCCTTTTTTGTTTCTATATAACACCACTGTTTATCATGCTGATGGAGAGCCGGTAGATTTACAGTCCAGACACTCATGCAAGCCATTAGCTCTCCTGCGGAGGTCGATGCCTCATTGAGCACAATAGCCTTCCTGTTTTTGATAAAAAAGGGTGTGTGTGTGTGTGTGGGGGGGGGGTCCTACTAATGTTGTATCCTGCAACAACTCAGGAGAAGGGCCGGTCAGAGGAATCTGAATGTACATCATTCACAGGGACACTTGCGCCTCCTTTGTGAGTGATATGTTTTTATTGATTAGCATTCAAATATCTCAGTGAAGACAGAACAAAGATCTACCACAAAGCAAGAAAGCATGAGACAAGGCTAATCCACATCCACAGTCTGAGGACATGCATGTTGGTTAATTGCTAGACGTAGATGCGAATGCGAATTTGAGTGGTTGTCTGTCTCTGTGCCTGTCCTTGCGACAGACTGGTGGCCCCGCCTCTCACCTTGGCTTACTGTGACCCTGAATTGGTTGTGCGGAACAACCTGGTTGGATAATTTCAGTGTTTTTTATGGATGTTGTTGTCACCCTGCCCGGCAGGTGGGCAGCCTGGCCTTTAGGAAGGCTTTTCTACACACCATGGTTGTAATGAGTGTCAGCTTGAAGCAGTCAGGCCTCATCTCATATACCTCCAGTCCTGTGGGATATTTTACTCTCTGTAAACCCTAAAGATGGTTTTGTTTAAAAATCCCAGTAGATCAAGTTTCAGTTTCTGAAACATTCATACCTGCATTTTTATGATGTAGATTTTGTTTCCTGTTTTTTTATAAAAGAGGAAAAAAAAAAGATTTTGTATCTTGAAACAAAACTAAACTATCTGCTTTTGCTCATACCTCTCCGATCATCCCGTTCCAGATTCCTCGAACCAGCTTGCCGTGCTTGCCGTTGGTGACCAGGTAGAGGTCGTAGGAGAACTTAATGGTGCGGGACAGTTTCTTCAGGATGTCTATGCAGAAACCTTTACAGCACAGCTTTGTGTATGGCTCAGTGTGGCCTACGATACTGAAAGGGAACGAGAAAGGAAAAAGAGATCGGAACGCTGGGATACTGAATCTTTTTAACATGTTTTCTGTGAGAAACTGCAGAAAGTTTTCTTCTTCTTCCTGTTTTGTAGACCCAACACATAGTCAGGTCATTTTTACAAATGATTTGAGAAATGAGGAATGATGGACTGGAGTGGGGTGAAGAGGTAATGAACAGCCATCTCTTCATCGTCAAACCTGCGGTGGATGTTGGAGGGAAATTGTGAGCCACTCTACAGGCGTGCACATGATGTCTTGGTCCCAACAGATGGATGAACAGCTGGGTGGAACAAAACAATACATACAGACATAATTAATGACACACAAACAATAGCAGACAGGAAACTCATTGGAGGATCATCTGGGCTGGATGATGGCGTTTTTGCCACACACACCTAAAGAGTAGCAAACGGGATGCTAAGGATATGGCGATACGTTTAAGGTTTATGGTTGCCCGTGGTTCCATCAGTCAGTCTTTCAAGTTCACCAGTAAAACAAACTGGTTGGAATGAACTGTGCATTAGTTTCTGTTTAAATGCCTTGTGAAAATCCCCGCCACTCTTAAGCTCAGTCACTTTGGTAATGAAGATAAACTTTAATGCGTTTGTCACACAGTGCTGCTCTAACAGCGTAACGACTGCCTCTTTCTGTGTTAGAACAGCATATAAAACGTAGCGTTAAGGCTGGCAGGCGGCCACGTTTCTCGCCAATCATTTCATCTTTTATTATTCAACTACCGCTGCAAAGCTTTTAATGCTGCATTAAAAATGCTATATTGTTCCTTGCAGCCATATCTTCTTGAGACTCATGCATACAACAGTTTGTCCTCTGACCCGGGCTGATTGTCTCTGCTACAGTTTTAATGAAATATGCCGGTGTAGTAGCGAGCACAAACCCAGCTGTCTGGGCCACAAAACAGACACAGCATGCCTTCTTAAATATTCTGCTGATCTTCAGACAGAGCAGGCAGCAGAAGCCCAGTGGACAGTTTCAGCCTTTGCATACTAAGTAAAACGGGCTGACGTAAGGTTTGAAATCAATTCTCCCTCTGCTTATCAGCAGGATTATGAGGAACGTGGCGATGAAAATGCCCTTCAGTTTCACACTAAGAAGATGACAGCAGCGATGTGAGCCGGGGAGAAGGACGGGAACACAAAGTCCTGTCTTGTAAAACACTTTGCTGGGATTTGGAGAAAAATGTGTCAGGGAGTCTGCATTCCTCTCTCCCTCCCTGTGCTGCGAACTTGGATTAGGATGTAAATATGAAGGCTTATTTCTGAGCGATTTTATTTACATAAAGCTATTAATTTAATGACTTTTTGATTTTTGATTTGATTTTGATTTTCTCCGTAGCGGTCACTGTCTATCACTCACAGGTAGGTTTTGTCCTGTCCAAGTCCAGCCTCAGAAAAAGTTACTCAGACACAGAAACATTGTGCAGTCTGATCTAGGGCTGCCACAAACAATTATTTTGATAGTCGACTAATCAGAGCATGCATCCATTGGACGTACAGGTACAGCTTATTGCACCAGCAGCATCTGCTCTTATATAACTATCATTAGCTTACAGCTTTAAGTGTTTCAGGTATGTGCTAACTAAAAATAAAGACAAGATGATAGTTTATTAAATTTTAATGACATTTGCAGATTGTTTCGGTGAAGTTTAATAAACTCCTTGCTGTCTAAAATATAACAGGACACCGGAGTAAATTCTCGAGCATCTCACACTTCTGATAATCAGCTGTCTGCTTGACGTTTATTCAGCTGTGTAAAAACTATAACTTTAATCTCAGCCAAACAGATTTACTCAGGAACAAATAAAATACAAAAAAAAAGCCAAACAATACCATTTTTAAGTTATCTAAGTGACTTAAATGTCATGTTTAACCAGAGTAGCGAAAGACGGCGGCGGGTTTGAAAACGATTTGCGAGAGTCCGGTGTTCTCACGGCTCTAGTTAGCCTAGCCCCCGGCTAGCTATTGAGCTAGTGGGTAACAGACGTCTCCGAAAACGTCGGAGAGCTTTTGAAAATATGTGGTGTCTTGATAAACTGAGCAGATATTTGAGGTTTACACAGCTACATTCTCGCCTGAAAATATGTTAAACGTTTATTTTGTGACCCAGAAAGAATAATAAGAGTAATATTAAACTAACTAGCTGCCGCCATTGTTGGAAACTGAGCTGGGCTGCTACTTCTTCTTCTTCTTCGGGTTTAACGGCAGCTGGCATCCTTGTACATGCAGTGCTGCCATCTTCTGTTTCAGTCCGTTATTACACTCTTAAATCCTACTACTTATTCCTGCGTCTTTTGTGATCTTACAAAGCTTCAAACGATGCGTCGACTATTAAATCAGTCGTCGACGATTTTGATAGTCGACTAATCGTGGCAGCCCTAGTCTGATCCTGACAGCTAAAGCAAAATGTGTGGCGCTTATTTAAATTTGTACATTTTAGTGATTTGTATTCAGAAGTTTAAGCTACGTGTGAAGATTAATTATCAAGAATCTCGACTTTAAAGCAGATTATGTTCCTGTTTAAGACACAGAGCAAATCAAATGTTCTGAATCTACACTGAAAATGGTGCAATGACACGTAAAGGATCAGGATGCAGTGCTTAATGGTGTCGGTGACCAGTGTTGGTCAAGTTACTTGAAAAAAGTAATTAGTTACTGATTACTTCTCCAAAAAAGTAAACCTGTTTACTGATTACTTATTTCCAAAAGTAATTAGTTACTTAGTTACTTTTCAAAAACATGATACACAGCCTGAAAACGTAATAAAGCAACAAACCTTTCAGCCCAAGACTATTTTTTTTACTATTACTATTATATTATCCATCATATAAAACTGAATGGAAAGCCTCTTTTTAAATTATTGGTTTTAATCTTTTATCTTTATGCACATTGCATCAGCAAAAATTAAATTAAATGCAACAGTCTGTGACTGGAAGAAATGTGTTTAACATTTAAACCTATTTCCTACATATTCCAGTATATAAAATAAAATAATGTTATGTGTTTACACTCGCTCTTTCAAATAGATGCAAGTAAAACACAGCAGAAAATAAATAAAATCACAGATTCAGCAGCTCTGAGTCCTGTTGTGCTTAAATCTATTGTCACCTGTTCTGCAGGAGTGGGGCGGGTGGAGGTTTGCCCACAGCAGTCATGTCAGTGGGAGGATCCGGGGGTTTCCCTGTGAATGTCACATTCCCATGGCAGCGTGTTCGGTGCTCAGATTTGAAGTTTAATTTTTTGTTGTAGAAAGAAGTTTTCTTCCAACGCAGAGTTTACAGCGCACGCTCATGTTTTTGTCACTTTTTAGTGACTAAATTTCTTGAAGTAAGTCATCAGTTTACACGTTACTGCCCATCTCTGTTGGTGACAAATCTGCAAACTGGTTATTACCCATCGACATGACCTGTTATCTTCAGTTTCACTGGACGCTTGGAGACCTGATCATGCCAGCACTGTTTGCATCCATCCATCCATTTTCTTCCAGTTATTCAGAAGAAAAAAACACATAACTTGTGTTGCTAATTTTATTATTTACCTAGACTAACTGCTGCTAAATAAGCTACATAAAATGACCCCAACTGGTGATGTCGTTTTCCACTCAACCGTTTTGTAATCCAGTTGTCTAAATTCCCAATCCGGATCTCTCCTGACGACCTGTTTCGTCCACATTTTTCTGTTTTGTGGGGTAAATCTGCCTGCCTTTGTTGTGCCCTTACACTCAAAAACTAAGTGCTTCCTAAACTAGTGGTGCGAAGATATTAGAAGAAAAAGATGAAGTCAAACTAAAACGAATGAATGTTGAAGGGTTTGCTGATGCCGCTGTGCTCGCTAACAGGATTTTCCTGGATCCTTTATTACTGTGCGTGTTTGAAAAAGAGGCATTTGTGAAAAAGTTGCCAACAATTGAGTCACAGTTGTGTGGGAAGATCTGTTTTTAATCGTTCTGAGTGAAACTGGCCGTATGGGAGATAATTTCAGACAAACTTGATCCATTTAGTGTTTTTTGGTGTTAGAGAATGTGGCGCTCTACCATCAAATGATTATTTCCTTCAGTGAGCAATCCCGTATAGTGCATGAGGTGGGCAGTGTGAGATAATGTGGCTGCAAAGTAGTGAGCCATGGGTGCAATGCAGAGAGCACTAATGACACATCACCCCTAACCTCCCCCAGACCTTCAGTCTAATGGACTCTGCACCCACACATCAGGACGGGGAGTCAATGAGACGAAAAGGCGAGGCTGCGAGGAGGCGCAGAGCCACGACAAACAAACAAACAAACACTTTAGAGGGAAACGAGGCTGCCACAGTACACCCCGAGTAAACACAGCGCTCCCAACATCCCTCGTCTCACCAGCTGCCAGGGTTCAGGGCTGGGCCTTAAATCAGCTGCCAGTCGCATTAAAATGGGTCTTTGGGAATCATTGTGTGTGTCTGTGTGTGTGTGTGTGTGTGTGTGTGAGAGAGAGGTAATTTATTCCTTGTGGACATTCTTGGAATATTGTTTTGCTGGTGCTCTATGGATGGTGACAGGCAGCAGTATGTGCCCTTTTTTCCCCGTGTGCGTCCACGTTCATTTCCATCCGTATCCCCTTCTTGAGAAAATTAAACTCATCACTCTCATTGAGAACCTCTTCAAGTCTTCTCCTCTTAAAGGAGCTGTAAATTCACACCAGGTGATTTTTTTTCTTAAATATTGGGCTAAATTAGATTAGTTTGCAGAGCTTTTGGTGATGCTGAATCTGCTTTTTTGAGGAAACAGGACAAAATATCTGAGGATTTGTGAAGTGAGATAAGACAGAAACATTTTCCCCACACACAGACTTTTACATACAGTATATGTGGAGGTTTAATCGGTTTACTAACGAACTGTCCCCTCACTTATATTTTTAAAAGTTTAACCAGTTAGCCCGGCACTTCCTGTCTCGTTTGCATCCTGGTGAGCACATCCTGTGACAGTGTCACTGTCTTTGACTCCACCTGGCAGCACCTTACAGAATCTGCATCTATGAAAAACACCAGTGCACAATTATTGTATAGTTGTTGTTTAATTTCCAGATTAATAGTGGAAGATTTTAAGTGCAGATTATTGTTGTTTTCTGCATTTGTAATGTAATTTTTTACATTAAAAATGTAAATATCTTTTTTTTGTAGGGGGATTGGTGGAAACGAATAGTAAAGATAGAGAGAGGAGAAACATGGCGACAGTTTTCCAGCTGAAATTGATTTTGGGGATGATGAAACACAGTGTTTAGGTGTAGGTGATCTTTAAATAGCCTGATACACCCATTCATGAACCAGCCTGTCATCTGTACACATGGATCTGCTGACCATTCCGCTGGAACTGTAACACTTCCAATATGGAAGTCGGACAGCTGCAGCTGAGTCAGGAATCCTCACTAAGTAGACATCGATCCTCCTCTAACATCTTTATTTTCCCGTGTCCCGCCCAAAAAAATCTGTTTTTGAAGCACTGATTGGTTAATAGACACTTTATGAACCTTTAATAAAGAGAATAAATGGAAAATGGCCTGTATTTAGCGCTTTACTAGTCCCTAAGGACCCCAAAGCGCTTTACACAACCTGTCATCCACCCATTCACACACACATTCACACACTGGTGATGGCAGCTACATTGTAGCCACAGCCACCCTGGGGCGCACTGACAGAGGCGAGGCTGCCGGACACTGGCGCCACCGGGCCCTCTGACCACCACCAGTAGACAACGGGTGAAGCGTCTTGCCCAAGGACACAACGACCGAGACTGTCCAAGCCGGGGCTCGAACCAGCAACCTTCCGATTACAAGACGAACTCCCAACTCTTGAGCCACGATCGCCATAATAAGGATGATAGTAATCTGAAGACAACAATAAGACATAATTGATATATCCCAGAAGTTGGGAAATTACATCACAGCAGTCGACACATAAATAAATAAGAGTATAATTTGATACAGTTTACAACCTGCTGAACGTGCAGAAGCAGCAAAGCAAATTTGAAAAAACGCTTGTATTTTTAAGGAGCTTGGAGAGAAAGCGACTGGACCTTTTACCTTTCTTCTTCACTCTTATTTTTAATTCCTTTACATCTGTACCTCAAGTTATTTTGCCTTTACTGAAATGTCTTTTAGGCTTATTGGACAGTACTCTGAAATAGCCTTTCACTTTATGAATACAGCTGCATTACCCTCCCCAAAAATTCGATTATGGTTGGGGTTCCCTGTGGAAGGAGCGAGCTCTAATGTGTTTTATATCACTGAATGGATAAAGGTGCTTTATGGACTCGTGGGCCACAAAGAGGAAACCAACAAAGAAAATCACGTATTGAGATGCAAGCCTTCCACTTTTTAGAGTTCATTAAGTTGTAGAAAAACAAACGTGATTGTCATTTAATATCCTAAATTTGGAGTTTTTTGAGCTTTTTTTAATGAAGGTGGCGGATTAAGGAAGCAGGTCAAGTTTCCTGATGGTCTTTGGGGTTTTTTTACCTTTCAGTAAGACATCTTAACCCTTTAAAACCGGTCAGAGCAGCACGCTCCGTTTTGCGTAACTATTTTTAAATCCCCGTAGCTCTGCAACCACGTGAGCTAGCGCAATAATTTGTTTTGCATATGAAACCGGAGGAGTTGTACTTACATCTTATGCCATCAGCTTGTCCTCGGTCACAGTTTCCTTCCACATATAGCTTTGCAAAAACTGCATAAAAAGCACTTGCAGCAACAAAAACATAATATTCCAGAAACACGCTTTGCCGATCCGATCAGCTGTTCGTAACACTTCCTACGTCCATCAGCGCGAACTATCGCATGTCCGCCATGACCTGCCCGGAAGTGACGTCATTTTCGCGGAAATGTAGTTTTTTACCATCAGGGCCTCATGAGCCTATACTGGTGTTTTTAAAAGTTATGTTTGACTTTTTGACTTTCTGTGTGGTTTCTGGGATGCTTAGGACTCATATTGCACTGCTGGAAATAGTTTATTTTGATCCATATGCTGCTTTTTTGCAAATTTGCATTATAATATTTATTTTCGTTTTTCCTGCAGTGTATAAAAATTGGTGTATTTCAAAAATAAAACTATGAAGACACTCAAAATAAATTTCCTGTGGTGAGAAACTATTTTGTGCAACTTTTTTGTATTTACAGTTTTGAGGGATAAGCCTCTTAAATTTCTCTAACTAGAAATATATGTTAAAAAAACAAAAACGATTTTCAATTTTTTTTAGTTTATTGCACTTTTTTGCAATTTATGTAATTACTATGCACTTAATGCAAACATATTATTAAAACTTAGGCTATAATGGTTGTATTGATGTATAGCAACTTGAAATGCTCCCAAAAATGGCTCCACAGCATGTAAAAATATAATATAAGCTCTGGCGGACTTGGTTCTATAGTAGGTCTTAAAGGGTTAACAACCTCATGGGGCAGCTCTGTTCATGGCAAGGACTCCTACTGTGACTGATCAGTGAGCTGGTAAACACTGTATGTATGAGGGAGTGCTGAGACTACACTGTCCTCTGAGACCATCAATGTGTAAATTTACTTAGTGCAACTTTCTAGTACTGCGTATAGATCGTTCGGCTCTCAGGCTCCGGGAGCGCATCTGCTGCTGCACTCAGTCTCAGCTTTAATGAAATCATCTTATGATCTAACTCCCATCGAATGCAGCTAATGTGTGATGACATTATCTTCTCAGGTCAATACCACCCTTCACCAGGGCATTAACTCTGAATTAGTCTTTGCCAGAGTGCTTTGAGGTAGAACCAGCTCCCCGCTGTTCAAAGACGGCGAGGAAGCGAGATTTTTCTGATCCGACAGGAGAACGTGCACGACTCAAAGGGAAGAGCTCGTGGTAACTGCTGCGAGCTGCTTTAGCCAAGTCCAAGCCGGACGCTGGTGTCTGTTTGTCAGGCCTCTCCGAGGACGCGTGAGTGAATCACACAGATGGTCTGCTTGGCAAGCTGCGTGCGTGGCCCAGGGGTTGAGGGATTGAAACGGAGAATCTGCATGACCAGTGGCTTCTCATTTAGAAAGCCCTGACATGGGTCTGAGTTGTAATCATGTTTAGAGCTGAAGGGGAATTTGGAACTGTTGTGGAGATTCAGATAAAGGAAGATGGTGCTTTTAAGAGGCTGAGGGGGAAAGTGGCCGACCACTATCGGGAGTGCAAATGTGTAACCTGCAAGTACTGAAAGTATTTTCTCATACAGAGAAGTGTATGAAATAAGTTAACTCCAGTTGGTCAGTATTTTACACAGATGTAGATTTTCTGTTTGAGGGGTTACCTTATACATACGTAAATACATGTGTGTGTCAGAGATGACCGAACAATGCAATCAGCTGAGAATATCTGTGGAGAAGCATCTCTCCTCCACAATCCTCCACAATCTCAGACTGCAGGTGCTGACTGTAGTCCTCGTTCTGCTCTGCAGCCTCGATCTTTAACTGCATTATGGATTTATTCTTCTAGGATAGGTGGGAAAGTCTCAGATCAGTCTAACTCTAGATTTATTTATTCCGAATTTTTACTCATCCCTAGAGCAGGGGTGGGCAATTCCAGGCCCCGAGGGCCGGTGTCCTGCAGGTTTTAGATCTCACCTTGAGTCAACACACCTGAATCACATGATTAGTTCGTTACCAGGCCTCTGGAGAACTTCAGGAGCTAATTTAGCCATTTAAATCAGCTGTGTTGGATCAAGGACACATCTAAAACCTGCAGGGAAACCGGCCCTCGAGGCCTGGAGTTGCCCACCCCTGCCCTAGAGTCTAAACCCTTTCCACGTATAAATGTATTCCTGCATAGTTTTGTAGCTGAAGTGGACATCTGATTGTTTAGGTCAGGGATGATGAACTCCAGGCCTCGAGGGCCAGTGTCCTGCAGGTTTTAGATCTCATCTAAATCAAATGATAAGTTCATTACCAGGCCTCTGGAGAACTCCAAGACACGTTGATGAGGTCATTTAGCCATTTAAATCAGCTGTGATGGATAAAAGACACATCACACATCACAATGATGGCTACATTGTTGCCATTCCCTTTTTGTGCAGATTCCCAAATCCTCCATAAATATAAGCGCATGCTGCTTTCAGACTAAATGAATGATAAATAAAACCTATAGATGAGCCCTCAGTGTGTCCGTACTCAAGGATCACCCTTCATTGGCCGATGTTTCTCCTTCGACTGCCCAAAGTGCCGGATGCTTCGTTGGACTCCTCTTTGCCTCCGTCTTCTTTTTCCTTGAATTTTTGTCGGCTCTGTGAAAACGTTTCATTGTTTGACAAGAGGAATTACGCTCTTTCCGTACTGGCAGCATGATTTGGTCAGCATGAGCGATTAAGCACTCCAGCGCTTCATAACACTGAAGGGACGTGATCTTCATCTTCCATCCCCTTCATGTCGTTAACGCCATTGTCAGTAATGGATAATAGCCTGTGCTTCTCCCCCCCACTAATGAACACCAATATCAGTCTCTAGGTGTTCGGGATTGATGACATGGCCTAATCGTCCCATCTAATTGATACCCCTCCATGCAGCGCGTACATTTCCCTGATTGGGTCACAGAGCGATCTCCGGGATATTGCACTCCGGCCAAGCAGCCTAATGAGCATCTCACCATTGAGTGATAAGAAGCCATGCATGTGCTAACGGCAGAGGAAGAGCCTCTTAATCTCACACCTAATGGCGCTCTCAAGTTAGTCACAGAATCAATTAAAATGGGCACGTTAACATGTGAGTGTGCATGTGGGACTGTGCGGTAAAGTGGGTTCACATAAGACGCGTGTGTGGCTGAGATGATCAACACATGTTGAAATGACCTGACCAGCTCTTGATGTATATTCAGGGAGATGCCTGAAGATAAAGACACAACAGCAGCTGCCTAGCAAATTGATAACAAACCAACAGCATCTTTAACCCTTTAAAGCCGGTCGGAGCGGGCACGCTCTGTTTTGCGTAACTATTTTTAAATCCCGGTAGCTCTGCAACCACGTGAGCTAGCGCAATAATTTTTTTGCATATGAAACCGGAGGAGTTGTACTTACATCTTATGCCATCAGCTTGTCCTCGGTCACAGTTTCCTTCCACATATAGTTTTGCAAAAACTGCATAAAAAGCGCTTGCAGCAACAAAAACATAATATTCCAGAAACACGCTTTGCTGATCCGATCAGCTGTTTGTAACACTTCCAAGTCCATCAGCGCGAACTATCGCATGTCCACCATGACCTGCCCGAAACCGGAAGTGACGTCATTTTCGCGGAAATGTAGTTTTTTACCATCAGGGCCTCATGAGCCTATACTGGTGTTTTTAAAAGTTATGTTTGACTTTATGACTTTCTGTGTGGTTTCTGGGATGCTTAGGACTCATATTGCACTGCTGGAAATAGTTTATTTTGATGCATATGCTGCTTTTTTGCAAATTTGCATTATAATATAATATTTATTTTAGTTTTTCCTGCAGTGTATAAAAATTGGTGTATTTCAAAAATAAAACTATGAAGACACTCAAAATAAATTTCCTATGGTGGGAAACTATTTTGTGCAACTTTTTTGTATTTACAGTTTTGAGGGATAAGCCTCTTAAATTTCTCTAACTAGAAATATATGTTTAAAAAACAAAAACGACTTTTAATTTTTTTGTAGTTTATTGCACTTTTTTGCAATTTATGTAATTACTATGCACTTAATGCAGACATATTATTAAAATTTGGGCTATAACGGTTGTATTGATGTATATCAACTTGAAATGCTCCCAAAAATGGCTCCACAGCATGTAAAAATATAATATAAGCTCTGGCGGACTTGGTTCTATGGTAGGTCTTAAAGGGTCAAAAAGTATGTTAATTCTAAGCATAGTGTAAGCGCTTTGAGCTCTCAGGTAGAGTTGAAACCCTTATGTAAGAACCGGTCCATTTATCTCTTTCTAATAATAAACATGTGGAGTCACCGATGATTTCTACACGAAATCAAAGTTAATGAGCTCAAATCTGTACAATGGAATGAAAATATAAACCTTGTCTTGGACTTTATTTTAGACGTTTTCAGTTTTGCATGTTTTTCACCTTCATCCTGCCAACATATTTAACATACACCATAGGGCTGCTCAATTCATCGAATTTTAATCACGATTACGATCTGGGCTTTCAACGATCATTAAAAATGACTGAGCCGATTATTAGCCCCTCCCTCGTGCTTTACTCTCGTGCTGCTCCGTGTGGCAAATTGAGCGCACCTCTCTGCATTTCGAACACGTGTCACAACAATTAAGAGGACCCGAAGGAAGCTCGGAAAGCTAAGCAGAAGTTATTTGGAGAGGAGAGTGACTGCCGTTGGTTGAAAAGAGGTAAAAAAAACTTCAGTGGTGTGGAAACATTATGGGTTCACGGAGTCAGACGTGGATCAAGTAGACACAGTGTGTAAACTTTGCTACGGTGTCGTAGCTGCACCACAGAGCAACACTGCAAAGTTCACTAAACATAGATGTTTACATTTTTCATTTATTTCTTATATTGCAAACATTTGCACTGTTATCAGTATTTGCACACTATTTTATATTATTTTTTAAAGTCATTATTCAACACATTGTTATTGTTAAATAAATATTGTCAAATAATCGAGATCTCAATTTCAGTGAAAATAATCGTGATTATCATTTTTGCCATAATCGAGCAGCCCTAATACACGGAGTAGAATAATTTACTGTAAGAATATTGTAGGTGGAATTGCCCATAAAGAAACAGAAAACATTTAATATGCAGCACTGTGCAAAAGTTTTAGGCAGGTGTGAAGAAATGCTGTAAACAAAGAAAGTTTTCAGAAGTGTAAATGATTGTTTATTGGCCCCAAATGTTTTCTGCAGCAGGACAACGACCCCGACCGTACAGCCAAAGTCATTAAGAACTGTCTTCAGCATAAAGAAGAACAAGTAGTACTGGAAGTGATGGTACGGCCCCCACAGAGCCCTGATCTCAACATCATCGAGCGTGTCAGGATTACATGACATCCACAGAAGATCTGTGGTTAGTTCTCCAAGATGTCTTGAACAAGCTACCAGCCGAGTTCCTTCAAAAACTGTGTGCAAGTTTACCTAGAAGAAGGCAAAGGGTGGTCACAGCAAACATTTCTCTTTTGTTCATTCGCTGCATCTTGTTGATTGATGAAAATAAAAGATGAACACTTCCATTTCTGAAAGCATTCTTTGTTTACAGCATTTTCTCACCTGCATAAATCTTTTGCACAGTGCTGTCTGTGGCATCGTTAGAAGGAAGCCGATTGTTTAAAAAGATAAAATCGGGATGATAAATAAAAAAGTATGATTAAAAAAAACGTCTTTTGTTCTCTGCACAGACCCCAGTCGACGGGGTGACGACTAAAGTACAAACTGACTTCAGCTAATTAAAATATATTTCACATGTAACTTTGCCATAAGGCCAAGGTTAAACTTGGCTGTTAGCTTAATGCGCTCTGCAAGCTGTTGTCCGAACTCTCTGTTGGTCAGCGATATTCTTCTACAAACTGCATTCCCCATCTGTTACATTAGCCTCCTGTCCCAGTGGTTACACCCTGTAGTGTTTGGAGTAATTGGCTTGTAAAACAACTGAATGTGAAATGTAATTAATCAACTTATGATATGTGATGCTATTCATCTAATTTCCAGCTTTTAACTCCACCCTGTGAGCGTTAATGAGGATAGCAAACGAGTCGCTTCACTTACGTCTCGGTCTTATTGGACTGTCGTCGGCAGGGCACGGTGTTGCTAACACAGGTACCAGTCACGGGGTCCACTGCCTCCACGATGACAAAGGGCCGCTCCTCCAGCGTGGCCACTGTGAGGTGCCTGTAATCTGACACGGGCTCTAAGTAGCTGCCAAACCGCGGCCAGACGGGGTATCTCATCTGCAGGATCCCCATTTCATAGGTGCCCACCTGAAGGTACAGAGAGAGGAGGGGGGTGGATTAATGCGAAGCGGTGAAAAATCCCTGCACCAAACTCCAGATGGCTTCTGTGGTTCTGATTTGTTACAGCAGCGAGGCACAGAAATAAACATGGATTTGGGGGAACGGCCACATAAATAAACTCCTGGAAATCTGTTTAGCCGAGCCACAAAACTACATAAAAATAATTGTATAATATTGAGAAAATAAGCCCCTCATGCATCTGTGAGGACAGAAGTGCGTAACCCCGTCTATCTCAGTCTCCACTCTTAATTCACTTGTCCTCAATCCTCTAACTGTACGTGCTGTTTTGACATGTTGCGATTTGAGCGTCTGGTCCCGGCGCAGAGAGCAGCGTTTTAGTTCCTGGACAGTTTAGAGGAAATTGATTTTGGGTCACTGGGGATGTAGAGAGCACAATTATGCATCTAATGCAATGAAAGCAATTCCACCCCCGCTTTATTACCAGGGAGCTAATTTTAATTGGATGTTGTGGGGAAATGAGCATTGACGAGCAAGCTGAATACATAATAAAGATCAGACATTAAACATTTCAGTCTCACTTATTTAAAGAAGCCGTGACCTGTTCAGCTCCACTGATTGGCCCTTCTGACTCCCCCTCCTTTAATCAGCCTCACAAATGAGGAGTGAACGTTGCGTTGGACCGGTTGGTCCCAGTTTACCACAAACACTGAAACATCAGGTTGATTTTTAAATGCTGTTTTTCATGCCACAGTGTAGTAAATGAATGGCAAACAGACTTTCACAGTTTCTCAGGTACAAGCAGCTGCAGTTAGTTTACTCCCAGAGATGCATGACCTTTCTGAGGGTTGGACCAGAAACCCAAATGTAAACAGGCGCTACTTTAAAACATTTTAAACATCCATCCATCCATTTTTCCCTCTCTCCCTCCCAGCTGTCATTGGACCAGAGTACACCCCGTTGCAGCGGTGAAATATTTCCATTTCACTCTGGTTATATGAAAACATGAAGAGTGAGTCAAGTCCAGAAACACCAGCGTTCAATCCAGAGCACGTTCTACGTCTGCTAAATTGTGTAGTAAAAAGTGCTGCTCTCCAGCTGAGTGTGGCTCCCTGTCTCGTTTGCAACAGTTTTGGCTAAAACCTTTGAAGAATATTCGTCAAACAGAAAACAACAACGACATTAATCTGCCCTCTCGCTCATCTGAACAGGGATTGCTGCAGATTCATGGAGAAGATCTCAAGATCTCCTGTTATCAACTGTTATGCCGATGATATCCAGATTTATTCACCTCTGAAATCGGATGTGTCTGCTTCTTTGCAACCTCCGTTCAACTGTTTGCATGAAGTTAAAATTTGGTTATCACATAATTTTCTTACATTGAACGAGAATAAGACTGAAATCATAGTCTTTGGTAGTCACACTCCGATAGACCAGCCATCTCTCGCTCACTGTAAGGAACCTTGGAGTGTTCCTGGATGGCTCTTTTAAACTTGAGAAACAGCTCTCCACTGTGGTAAAAAACAGCTTTTGCCAGTTGCGTCATATATCTAAAGCAAAGCCGTTCCTTCCTTTAAAGGACCTTGAAAAGCTTACCCACGCATTTATTACATCCATATTGGACGACTGTAACTCCCTCTACTCGGGCCTCCAACACTCTTCTCTTTACCGGCTTCAGTTAATTCAAAATGCAGCTGCGCGTCTTTTAACAGGTACGAGAATCTATAAACGCATCACTCCAATTTTAGCCAAACTACATCGGCTCCCTGTTAAATATTGCATAGATTTTAAAATTCTTTTGTTCACTTTTAAAATTCTGAATAATTTAGCGCCCACCTATCTCTCTGAACTACTCCACTTATACAATCCCAACAGAGCACTTAGATCATCCAATCACAGGCTCCTAGCACAACCTAGGTCTCAAATGAAGTCGAGAGGTGACCGGGCCTTTGCAACCGTGGCACCCAGACTCTGGAATAACCTCCATGTTCATATTCGTACTGCCGAGTCTATCCAGTCTTTTAAATCATGTCTTAAAACTTATTTTTTACTTTGGCTTTTGATTCTAACTAGTTGGCTGTTTTAGCTTATTGTGTTGTTACCTATTGTTTGTTGTCCTGTTTTATTGTTTGTTTTAACTGTCTCATGTTTTTACTGACTGTGAAGCACTATGGTCAACACTGTTGTTTTAATACATAGGTGTCAAACTCTGGCCCGTGGGCCAAATTTGGCCCGCAGCCTAATTACATTTGGCCCGCGAAGCCATAACAAATTACTATTAGAACTGGCCTACTGGTATTATACAGCTAATATATATATATATATATATATATATATATATATATATATATATATATATATATATATATATATATATATATTGTTTAGTATTAAGCTTTGCTTGTTCCATATTCAGTTTTCCAGCAAAACTTATTTGAGTCCATAAGAAAAGATTCATTCTTATATCTGGAGGAAGATTTTTTTTCAATAAATATTAATGTCAGCCTGCGACTTTGTTCCAGTTTTGAATTTTGGCCCACTGTGTATTTGAGTTTGACACCCCTGTTTTAATATGTGCTATATAAATAAATTTTGATTTGATTTGAAGATGGCAGCGCAGACAAATCTGGTAACAAACTCGGCAACAGTGCGGAGTCGTCTGGCAAACTCCAGCATTGCAAACACATGCAGGTCCTGGTAGATTTGGCAACAAATGATGTTCAGAAGCAAAGACAAAGTCATACACAAAACTGAACATGGTCATTAAGATTTGTTCTGAAAGTGCTACATGCAACTTTTCCAGTGTTTGAGCCGAGTGACTTTGAAAATGAGACCTTTCCCAACGTTCTTGCTTCGGTGAAAATCCAAAGTAAGCGACACTTCTGCTCACAGCTTTAACAGTGAGCAACCATAAATTACCGGGAGGTAGAAATGGAGTCCATTACTCACTAATTAAACGAATGACCGCCTCCCAGCACAACACAGACTCCAGCACAAATGCTACAAGGACGTCAAAATGAAAACTGATGTGGCTTCAAGGTTAATGGCTAATGACGTTGTTAGCAGGCAAGTGAGCTAAGGTTACTGAAACTCAGCAACGCCCAATGCTAGCCAGAGCTAGGTGTGCAAATCCATCTCCTGTTCCAAAACACTGACTTGTGTGGATGTGGTCGGCTAACCAGACAGACCAGTCATCATCCAGCTCTCACAGACGCTGGTCTGGATGATCACATCTCAAATACAAAGGACCAAGTGAAAGAAAATGACCACCAAGACGAGTTTTGATGTGTTTAAACAAAGCAGCGGCTTTGAAGGATGTTTCTTTGTCATGATGAATGATTTTCCTGCCCCCTTATGACTCAGTTACTCTAGACCAGGGGTGTCCAACTCCAGGCCTCGAGGGCCGGTGTCCTGCAGGTTTTAGAGCTCGCCTTGGGTCAACACACCTGAATCAAATGATCAGTTCATTAGCAGACCTCTGGAGAACTTCAAGAAATGTTGAGGAGATAATTTAGCCATTTAAATCAGCTGTGATGGATCAAGGAAACGTCTAAAACCTGCAGGCCCTCGAGGCCTGGAGTTGGACACCCCCTGCCCTAGACTAATGGCACAAAACAGGACAAATCACATTCAGAGACGTTGGCACATGTTTGCAAATTGTTGCTCGATTTGCAGATACTTCACAGTCAGTCTGATCCGGTCTGCACCATGAACACAATCCATCTGTGTTGCGTCCACATATAGCTTTGCAAAAACTGCATAAAAAGCACTTGCAGCAACAAAAACATAATATTCCAGAAACACGCTTTGCCGATCCGATCAGCTGTTTGTAACACTTCCTATGTCCATCAGTGCGAACTATCGCATGTCCGCCATGACCTGCCTGAAACCGGAAGTGACGTTATTTTGCAGAAATGTAGTTTTTTACCATCAGGGCCTCATGAGCCTATACTGGTGTTTTTAAAAGTTATGTTTGACTTTATGACTTTCTGTGTGGTTTCTGGGATGCTTAGGACTCATATTGCACTGCTGGAAATAGTTTATTTTGATGCATATGCTGCTTTTTTTTTTTTTGCAAATTTGCATTATAATATGTATTTTCGTTTTTCCTGCAGTATATAAAAATTGGTGTATTTCAAAAATAAAACTATGAAGACACTTAAAATAAATTTCTTGTGGTGGGAAACTATTTTGAGCAACTTTTTTGTATTTACAGTTTTGAGGGATAAGCCTCTTAAATTTCTCTAACTAGAAATATATGTTAAAAAAACAAAAACGATTTTCAATTTTTTTGTAGTTTATTGCACTTTTTTGCAATTTATGTAATTACTATGCACTTAATGCAGACATATTATTAAAATTTGGGCTATAATGGTTGTATTGATGTATATCAACTTGAAATGCTCCCAAAAATGGCTCCACAGCATGTAAAAATATAATATAAGCTCTGGCGGACTTGGTTCTATGGTAGGTCTTAAAGGGTTAAATCACCCATTTCAAAGGCAGCGAGACTGTAAAATCATTGCATGTCGTTGCAATTATTTTGTATTTCTGCCGGTTTAAAACAGTAAACCTAATACTTGAGTGTAGGTCAAAGTAGCAATGTATCTCTGTCGTCTCCATCTACATCAATCACCTAGACACATTTTTAAAATAGTCGGCGCCTTTTTGTTTCGTGTAGATGAAACGATTCCACTTGCGTTTTACTTCTGGCAGTGAGGTATTTGGGACAAATGTGAGCTTATTGATATTTAAACAAAATTCTTTCTAGTTCACTTGACTGTGCTTCTGTAAATGTCATCAACTTCCTGGAGAGCTAAAAAAAAAACAAGCGCCAGTCTGAACACAATGTTTTTCTTCCCACATAATCTCTGCTGTTTATGCAGGAAGGGGGGCAATCCTATCTCATCACGCCAGTCAGTAAAGCCTGTCACAGTGAAATGGAAAAAAACTGAACGTCGACAGAAAAGTGCAAATATCTCAGGTCTCCCTGGACCTCACAGTTATTCTTCTTTCCTGCCAGTCATATCGATCAGTCCACTGTTACAGTATCATCCCACTCTTGGGCATTTAGTCACTCAGAATTTCAATTTACAAGAGAACGTACTGAGATGAGTGAAGCCTGTGGCTGCTTAGACTGTGAAATCTTCATTGTTCATTCATCTGAGACATCGGTAAAAAGATGTTTGTGTTTCACGCAGCACCTAAGCAAGAATAAGGAATGGGAAGCTTCATTTATAGCAAACACTGTCATGAGAGTTTTACTTCTATTATTAATGGTCTGGAAAGAGAACTGGTGGTTTATATCACAGAAAATCTGTCAGGAAAGAGCAACTGGATCCATCTTTCCAGTTAAATCCTTTTCAGTAGTGAGGCTCTACTTTCAGGGTTTGTAAATGTTGCATGCAGCTAGAAAATTGCAGATAACGGCAATGACAGGAACACTTCTCGTCATTCTCAGGGGCCTTTTCTTTCCGTCTCCACTTTCTTTTGTCATGCTCTCTCTCTCACTCTCTCTCGCTCTTTCCAAATGACTTTGAGTTGTACATCTGTGGAAACAGCTGAACAATGACTCTTGGCAAGTTCCATATTAGGCCCGGCCGATAAGAGCGTTGTAGTGATGTAGGTTTTTTTAATAAGTTAAAACATATGAGGCGTGTAATGCCGGGCAGCAGCCTCAAAACTGTGAGGCTGCTTATACAGAGATGATGTATGAATGTAACAGGCCGGCTGCCTCTGCATGTGTGCAACACAAAGGCTGGTAAAAAGGAAATCAAAAGGTGGAATTGATTTTCAGCTTTCAGAGAATAGAGGCAACAGAAAGTGGAGCACACAAAATAGATTGCCTCACACTTCTTAGACAAAATTTTGTGAAATGAGTGCAGTGTTGTTCTTCCAGGGAACGGGAGAATGTATTTTTCCTCCCCAGAAAGGTTTATGTAAAGGTCAGCACGCTGGGAATGAGGAGTGCTGGAGTCGGGGGTGATTGGAGGACACATTTCATATTTTATGTGAAAGTGTTTCTGAGTCAATACGACTAACGTCTTATGCTAAACTCAGCTGAGCTGCTTGTCACATGACCTATCCAGTTCATGTTTACATCAGTGAATTCAATTTAGATTCAGTCTTTTATTGTTAGCATTGTGTTTACACATTAGAGGAGACAGAGCTACACTTCCAGGAAGTTTTCTGTTGGTCGTTACTTTAAAAAAAGAAGATTCTTTTTAAAAATGGAGAAAATAAAATTTAGACTCAGAGGGAATGTTAATAAGTTCTCACAGATGTGGCAGCCTTTTACTTTAACACTTACAACAGACTAAACCTTTGTACCACAGAGTTCCCTTTTGTTATGGTTTTGGGAGGGAGTTGATTTTTTTTTTAAATTATTATTATTTTGTTTGTTTGTTTGTTTGTTTGTTTTTTTGTTTTTCTTCCTTTTTTCCTTTTTTTTCTTTCTTTTTTCTGTTTTATTGTTATCATCTGAATCTTAATGGCCTAATTTGTTTTGATATATGTCAAATTACATGTGCAAAACTTTATAAATAAAGAGGGGGAAAAAAAAAGAAAAAAAAAAAGAAAAGAGCATGGAACGATTTGGAAAAAGTAGTCGGACACCGCGATGTGACTAAAATTATTGCAGCTGTGTGCTGTGAACTTCTCATTTTCTCGTTGCTATGCAGACGGGCCACCAGGTCTAGCTGCTAACTTCAAAGTGACTTTGGTCCATCAAGACGGGAATAAATAGGCAATAAAATGGAGTCGGTTTGCTATGAGTCTGCTGTCAGTTTGTGATTGAATTGGGTCACGTCGACAGTTACTTGCAATCTGTTTGTGAGATGGAGATCAACTGTGATAAAACCTAAAAACATCACAAGTCCGTTGCCTTCTACACAGACAGAAATGGACATTAAACATAAATTCATTAGCTGCTTGCATTCAGAGTATCGCCACAAACTCGTAGTTGTGATCCTGTTGCTGCAGGACGGCAGTTTAACTGCAACTTTACATAAGTGTCAGCAACCTTGGTTTTATACAGGAGTATAATCAGAATGCAACCAGCTGGCAACCAGTTGAGTCGTCTTTGGCAAACATGTCACAGATGAGTTGTGTTCATCAGCATAGACTGAGCTCGACTGATTGCATTGTGTTGGCAATTTGAATGCGTGTATGAATTTGACAGCATTATTTGAAAACCTTCACCTTAAAAATTGGAGTCAGGAGTTGGATTGCAATTGTTTGGAGACAAGTTGCCTAATTGGAGGCAACCTGTGCAACTGCCTACAGTCAGAAGTTGTTTCCTAGAGATTGAGGGTGTTGCATGCTTGTGCGTTCAACTTGTGCATGACCGATTGCACAGAAACTTGCAGCTTCTTCTTCTTCTTCTTATTGTTTTTTGATTGCAGACAAATTCAGTGAAAACACGGAGCAACCCCCCACCCACCCCCCTCCCTCTAGTTTCAAGGCGGTCGCTGTCCTATTTTCTAGTGTGACTGAGTCATAATGAATAATGCACCAGGACAAGATACCAAAGGAAAGACTTGTCTGTTCAGAAAGAAATGGGATATAAAGACAATAAGATGGATGGAGACGCAAAAATAAAAAACTGTTTCCAAAGATAAACGGTGATTAAAGATAATATACCAGATAATCTCCAGATCTAGTTTTTAAATGTGCAAATTGCTGCTTTTTCTTAAATATTCATATATATCTGAATGTGCACAATCCACAGTTAGTTGCGCTGGAGGTACATCAGCTGATCTCAATAGCAGACCAGATCAGCGTCCAGTCGGCTGATCTCACAGGCTCTCCTGTTCAGGCTGCTCTAACTTTTCTACAGTTAGTTTGTGCCTGCAAGCCACTTTGTAACCCACTTACAACCCGGCAGCTCCTTCCATGCGTTGCCTCACTTAATCAGTGCCGTGTCTGCTGTTTTGGATGGCTGCGCTGTTCTGTGCTGGGTTTGTTTGATGGAAATATGAAGCTATGCCACCAATTATTAAATGTTTCTTTCGACTATACTGATCCAGACTAAAACAGTTTTAGGTCTCTGCACTCTAGAAGTTTTAAAATTCTGTGATGACTCTAGTAGAAGTATTCAACCGTAATGATTTTAAATTATTTTCTGATTGTTTTTTTTACAGTTGATTAATTGGAATTGATTGACTAAAGTCATTTAGGCAACAGTCAAAAGTCAATAGTGTTTGGTGTAGTGTGTTGAATGATGCACAAAACGGCTTCAATCTCCTTCCATATCCACAAATTGTTTGTTTACGTTGCCATTACAGCTTCCCATTTTCTCCCAGTCCCAATAACATATTGGAAGTTACAGGAAGTAACATCTTAAAACATTAACATCACATAATTAGCTTTGAACTGCTGGTGTCTCTTCATTTTGTGCATCATGTGAAACTAAGCACTTTCTGTTGAACCCGATGAGGATGTGAACTCCCTCCAGTCTAGTGTTACATCAGATTCAGCCTCTGGTTTAATGAATGTTTCGATCTCAATGAGGCAGCTTGCCGAAGCAAAGTTTCCCGAGTGTGTGGGTTTTACTTTAATATCCTTCGAAGAAGTGTAGGGTGGGATCGGTGGGGGTGAATGTGCTGTGTGTGATTAGGAGGCGATCCTTCATTATTTCATTGGTATCAGTGGAGCTTTGATTCCGCTAACTAGTCTATACAAAGAGACCGGCGATGTATGAAATCACTCTGCTGTTAGCATGCAGAGAAAGACATCAGTGTCCTGTAAACACTCCTCATTGTGTGAGCTCAACTGTTAGTTGAAATAATCAGACACACATTTAAAAAGCCATTTGGTGTGAAGTCGAGCAGCCGCCGTCGTCTTACCTTGTCCCACTGTCGCTCTCTGTCCAGAGTGATGATTATCATGGCTGGATTCACCAGGTAACCATGAGTGTTGAAGGAGAAGTCATTGTGTTCCCATGTTACATTCAACATGTGCCTGAAACAGAAACCCCAGAACATGATCAGTGAGTTGAACTTGTAATATGTTTCAGCATTCAGCATTTAAACATGTATGTGTGCAACAATATAACAAGACGTACAAATAAAATTGCTACAGAAGCCGTGTTTTTAAATCACATCTTAAAACATATATATTTACCTCGGCTTTCAGCACAGCACGTCTCTTAATATGTTTCTTATTAATTACATTATTTTTATTTTTAAGATATTCTAGATGTAATTTAAACTGTTTTCTCTTTGTTTTATATTTGTAGCACTTTGGCCAACATTGTTGGATGTAAAGTGCGTTATAAATTAGGGGTGGGGGAAAAAATCGATACTGTGTAGTATGGTGATAATTTGTTTGCTAACATCAGTGTATCGATACAGGGACAGCAGAAATGGATATTTTGTTACAAAAAAGGTTTTTGTGCTCTGACTTCAGAGCATGTTGATCCTTTTTCTGAGCAAGAATCCTGACATTCCTTCACTGTCCAAATGTGACAGTTTACTTATTTTAATTTAAGACATGTTTTATTTTAATTAAGTTTAAAACTTTTTTATTTAATGTAAAATTATATTTTGTTTTCATTTACTTTCAAATTCTTCAGTTGCTGAAGGGGCTGCATAGTTTTCATAAACTGCATAGTTCAGAATAGCTATAATTGTACCAGATGGTTGATTCAGTTAAGTTGGACTAGACTGTAATACAAACCGTTCAGTTTGTCAACAATAAAACTGAAATGAGAGAGAGACTGAGTGTGAGACTTTGATATTAGAGAAAATGAATATTGATAAAGTTTACCTTTATGTACAGAATCTGAATATCGCAAAATATTTTAAAAAATTGCAATAATATCGTATCGTGCGTTAAGTATTGTGATAATATCGTATCGTGGGATGTATGGTGATTCCCACCTCTATTATAAATAAAGATGCTAAAAAAGTGAATTCACATGTGGTGCCAACTAACTGCCGCCTTATAACCACAACTGTGCAGCAGTCGAACAGTTCCCAGTGGATCCACAGTTTTTGAGATGTCTTCCAACGCTACAGCGACCCAGACTAAGTGTCGCTCTTGGTGAAGAACTTACTCTGCAAGACCAAAGTGAATGTTATTAACTGGCTGAAGACCAAGGTACATGCTAATAGATAAAAATCAAATAGGAATTTGCAGGATCCTGAGAGATTTGTTAAAGAGGAATGGGCTGACATTGTTCAGGAGGCACATGTGACAGTTGTTGAAAACTATAATACTTGGCAAAAAAGTCAACTGGGTGGTCTTAATGTTCACCCTGATACTTTTTTTTACCCCTCAGGTGTAGAAAGGTGGTAAGCATGCTACAACAGCAGTCCCCAACCCCTGGGCCTCGGACCGGTACCGGTCCGTAAGTCGTTTGGTACCGGGCCGCGAGAGTTGAGGCTCAGGTGCAAAATGTTTGGTTTTCAGGGTTTTTATTGGTTTTCAACGTTATTTTGTTATTGTTTGTACCGTTAACTCTGTTTTCCTGGGTCTTTTCACGTGTGTTATGAATAAATCTTCTTTTTTTCGGTACCGCTACTAGTTTTATTTTGTTGTATTTATCCGCGACACCTTAAAGGCCGGTCCGTGAAAATATTGTCGGGCATAAACCGGTCCGTGCCGCAAAAAAAGGTTGGAGACCGCTGTCCTGCGAGACTGAAAGAGTTTGAATTCTTTGATTTAACAAATCATCTGACTTGAGAGGCAGGGATAAAGTAATGTTTGACATCTGTTGCTTGCCAAGTCATTAAATCAAATCACTTATTAAGATAATTGCCAATAATTTTACTGTTGATTGAGTCAGTGATTAATAAACCAGTTATTTTAGTCCTAACTCAGGTGTAGGAGGAGCATACATGTACTTTTTGGGATTATTAAAGCCTTTGAACACTGCTGGGGTAATCTGAGAACGCCAGAGACAATGGTTCCCGCTCCTTCGGCTTCCACATCCTGTGTCACATTAGACCTGTGGCGCTGCTTTCTCACACTCCAGCAGAGGTGACGAAGGCCTGCTGAGAGGAGAACAGGTCTACGCGAAAAGCCTCTTTAATCTGGTATCGTGCAATAATCTCATTAACAGGTGAGCCGACTCATTATCAAAAGCCTGTTTCCAACTCCAGCGATGTGCGGAGGAATCTGGGAGGAGAGGCCGTCGTTCGTGTTTGATCTGGCTGCAAACACGAGAGGTGACAGAAGTGCTTTGTTCTCTCTCGCCGACCTTCACGTTACTGCCGCTATTCAAATCACGCCTGCTGGGTTTAGCGAGTTTAAACGGACGGGTTTGTACATTATCAAAGCCTGTTCTCAATTTTCCGCTCTTTTATGGACGGTTTGGGTTTACAAAAGGAAAAGTTGTCCCCCCCAAGGCTCTGAAGACTCTGTAAGATAAACGACTTCTGACATGAGAGGGAGAGAGTGATGTTTCATAATGCAAGGCGAGTGTCTGGTGACGCTTGTGTCCCGTTCGGTGCCCCATGGTGACCGTCTAAACCTGCACATATAAACATTTACACGCAAAACGCCCTCAGTCTCCCTGAATGACCTTGGCTTACATGAGCCAAAAGCTGTTGCCGGGGCAGTTTTTTCCTAGCCTTTCCCTTTTGCTGATTAAAACATTTTCCCAATAAAATAGGATTTCCTGTGTGCTCAACGGCACAGATGGTGTCAGATTACTCTTTTGGCGATGCGAAACCACACCCCTTACCCGTCGCTACCAACACCCTGCCCGCCAACTAAATTACCCTGCGGCCTCCAGGAGATACAGCAGAGCGCTCAGTGCCGGAGAGACGAGGAGATAGATGGCAGCGGGGCAGAGGACACAGTTTGGGAGAGTGACAGTCGCCATAAAATGTGCTCCACAGCATCAAACAGATGGGCAGTCATGAATAAATAAGTGGTTGTTGACCTCAATCTTGCCATGTCCCACAGATGTAAGATGGAGCCATTACCGTTCTTATCTTTGATATATCAAAAATGAAAGAATACTCAGTGTGTGATCTCTGACCACCAGGGAGCAATTTAACCTAATTTATTATAATAACTCCAAATATTGACTTCTCTGTGACATATCGTCACTGCTTCGAATCAGTGGCAGAGCTCAACTCCACCCAAAATAAATACAGAAATAAGTCAAAAATATAGACATAGGAAGAGTGAGCAAGCAGGTTTTTTTCTATCTACAACATAAAAATGATAAAATGGTATAAAAGAAGATAAATGTCAGTGTGTTAAAGTGTTAATTTATTTGTCCTGAAGACGTCTCGCGGTTGTTTGAGCTCCTCTTGTGCAGCTGCTGTAACAGCTGGTACATTTTTGAGTGCGTTTCCAAAACTCTGGGGTTCAATTTAAATTTAAAGCGCTGTCCTTAGAGTCTAGTGTCCAATTAAACACGACAAGCTAGACATTATAAAGTACAGAGTTCATATCTCATGCTCACAATCAGCTCCATTAACGTCAAACTGCGGCACTCGCGGCATTTATGAGGACTGGCCCGGTAACCAGTTTTTCCCAGTGGAGAAACTCGTGTGTTCAGTGTTTGTCTGCCAGCAGGTTTAAACAATAACCACACTGAGTTTTGTGAAACTTGGTAGAGAGGGGAAGCACGGGCAGCGTAAGAGATGATAAGGCTTTGGCTCGACTCTGGCACCTCTGTGTGCACCTTTAGTTTCTAAATATGAGATACAGTCATAAAAGAGACGTTTTCATAGGTCTCTCTGCAGTCCATCCCTGCGTTCAGTAGCTTGTAGAACCACCACTGTGACCAAGATGGCAGCACGTGAACAATGCGACTTTCTGCGTCTCTCTAGAATCTGTTATTTAGTGGTTTTTATGTACTTTAGAATTCTATTCTATTCTATTGGGCAGCAATAACTGGACGTTGTAATGATGTAATGTTGTAATGTTGTAACATTGTGACGTTGTAATGTTGTAATGTTGTAACGTTGTAACGTTGTGACGTTGTAACGTTGTGACGTTGTAACATTGTGACGTTGTAACATTGTGACGTTGTAACGTTGTGACGTTGTAACATTGTGACGTTGTGACGTTGTAACATTGTGACGTTGTGACGTTGTGACGTTGTAACATTGTGACGTTGTGACGTTGTAACGTTGTGACGTTGTAACGTCCACTTTTCTCTACAACATAGTTTCAGTTCATTGAGGCCTTTGCAGCCATTCATTTATTCACAGCTGTCTCAGCACTTCAGTCAGATGCAGGTGGGCACTCTGACTGGGACTTTCTTCAATCTTTACTTTTTCAGCCGTTCTGTTGGAGACAGATGGTCTCACGATTGATTCTAGAATATTTTAGTATCCAGAGGACTTTATGGCTTGATGACTGCACAGGTGCCCACGTCCTGTAGCTCCAAAATGAGCCCAAAACATGAGGTCTCCACCACCGTGCTGACAGTTGGTACTGTATGATGTGTTTGTGCTGTTTGGGTTTTCTCCAGACTTGATCTATGTTTTATGACCAAACATTGGCACTTTGCTCTAAAGGTGCGGTGTTTTGTTCAGACCTGAGCAAGTAAGCTGCCATGTTTTTTTCTCTCTTTTTCTAGTCGTGCTGTCATGATGTCACATTTAGCATGCTAACTGAAATCTAGCTCTTGTTTTTTTTTTGTTTCTCTGAGCGTTGCACAGTCTGACTTTGGGGTGAAATTACTTTGAGGTCCTAGGAGGATTGTGTAGTTGTGGTAACACACACATGCAAACTGCTAGCCAGTAAAATCTAATACTTCCTGCTCTTTTTTTCCCCAGGCTATTGTGAGAATTTCCACAATTGTGACAGGTATACCTGCATGTCAGCACCAAATCACATTTAACTTTATTATCACGCAAGTGATGAATGAATTGGACTTTTTCACAGTTTGGATAAACCTGTATATTTTATAACAGATGAGATATAATGGCTAATTTATTAGTGGTTCAAAAGTCTTAAAAATATATTTTAAAATGTGTAAATTTAAGCTAAATAAATTGGATTTTACTTCCTGGTTCCTTTCTGTGGGGAGTTTATGTTCACAAGTTTAGTCTTAAATGTCATTGAAGTGATTTTAAGCAGTCTGAGGAGTAATCTTTTTATACCTGTAGATGGAGCTTAATAAAAAAAAATAAATTCTTCTCCTGAACTTAAGTATATGAATTTGAATTTATCTACAGATAAATTAGACACCGGGGTGAACTTTTGTTATGCCAACTTTACCGGACAGAGTGTCCATATGACCTCTTTTAATTTATTTATTTTTTCTTATAAACTTAAACTGTGTCACACAGTTTGAGGCCGGTAGCCCTGCTTCATTAGCAGTTTACATATCATATTATAAAGAATTTAATTCTTTTACATTAAGGATATGCAGGATATGCCTACCAACAGACAGAAACAGTTGGTAGTAAAGTAAAGGCGCTGCCCACAACATTGTAGCTTACCTGAACAGGGTGTCATTGGTAGCTAACGCCTTGACAGGGTTGTGACAGTCGCTGTGGCCCTCAGGAACGAAGCCTCTTTGTTTTCGAAAACTCTGGACACCTTTCACGACGATAGCCACCCCGTCGCGCACCCTTTTCCTCAGGCTCATCCTCCACCGGTCCGTAATGATGCTGATGAGCCCCACCGGGAAGCTGTCGGGTGGAGGGATGTCCGGGTTTCCCACAGCCAGGCTCGGGATAATCCAGATGTAGTCTGGTCCCACTAATCCGACCTCTCCTGCCATGGCAAACAGGTACTGGGCCTCTTCGTGGGAGCAGTAGACCAGCAGCACCTGGGCGTCTATCTGCTGCAGCAGCCTCCGCGCTCGAATGTCGTTCGTGATGTCAGTGGACATGTCGAAGGTCAGAACATCCTGCAGATCCCATATGAAGTAGCTGGTGTCAGTAAAGGACTTGATATAATCCACGTAGGCTTCGTAACCCGGGTAGAGGCTGGTTATGACCACGAAGCTGTCCCAGTTGTATTCCTCCATCACCTTGAACATACCGTTGATCTGCTGCTCGATGGAGGAGCCCAGCTGGAGGAAGTTGGAGCCCTCACCCTGGAAGGAGAGGACAATATGGTGTGACGTTGGGGAAACACCTTCATGCTTTGTTGGCACACACTACACAATTTGTTGCTGATTAAAAAGCAAATGATTATCTCAATTCAGTTTGGAAAATGTGCAGCAACATCTCTGGAGGACCCCCCCTCATACCAATAAGACTGCACACGCACATAATTCATCCTCGGACACCTGGAAGAGAGTCGCCCAACCAGTCTGCAGTGCAGCTTTGACAAGAGCTAAGTGGTTCTGTTTTATTTTGCTCCACCAGGAGCCGCAGACTCATTCATCACTTAAACCCACATGTCTTATTTTTGCCGTACAAACAGTGGATGCCATCCATACTTGCAAATGCAGAGGGATGGCACTATCACTGCGGCCAGCACCTGCGCCGTTTCACCCGTCTCCTCTGAAAATGCACTGACCTTGAGGGGAGGAATAAAGATGGGTTTTCTGTTAAGTGTATTATCAGGAAAAAGCGGAGTGGTGAGAAAATAGCTCGTGGTATCAGACACAGCCCCGCCTCTCTCGTCTCTTTCTTTTAACGCAACTTTTCTGGTGAAGCGAAGCTTTGTTAGCTGCGGCGGCAGTGATTGGGTTTGACTGAGATCGCTCTAAAGATTCAACCGAGAAGCCGTTTTTCTTTTTCTTTACTGTGATTTAGTTGATTTAGTGATGAGCTACCATTTAAACCCGCTGTCTGAAACATTTAACGGCAATGAATCAGCACAGAATTAAAGACAAAGTGGCTGTAAATTATCCTTGGTAAGATGTGTTAAAGTCTTTCTGGCACAAAGGAATACTTTCTTAAAGTGGCAGTAGAGACACTTTCTACTAGGGATGCACCGATACCGATACTGGTATCGGGGCCGATACTGTAAAATGTGTGTGTACTCATACTCGTAAAAGTTAACCGATACCATGAACCGATACCAACTTATTTCATTAATCAGAGGGTGGCTTGTCATTTCTGTTGTAGTTTTTTAGATTGGCCACTAGGGGGCCAATTATTATTTTATTTATTATTTATTTTATAATTTTTTATATTTTATTATTTATTTAATAATAATAATTTTGTTTGTTTGTTTACAATATGGACTCTGCAATAATTTAAAAGTTCATTTTATTCGCAAACCTAATTTGTATTTATTTTATTCCAAACAGAAGTGTTTATTTATTATTCTGAAAGCTCGAGACAGTGCCAATAGTTCAGTGATATTTTGTTAAATTACAATGTGGAGACTCTGCAATAATTTAACAGAAGTGCTTATTTTTCACTTGAAATTTTTTTGTGGTCATTTTTATTAAGATTTTATTTTTTATCGGCAGAGAATAAAATAAAACCTGTCTTCCAATTAATTGTATTTGTGTGTGTGTGTGTGTGTGTGTGTGGTAGAAGTATCGTTTTTTGTACTCTGTATCGGCAAGTACTCAGATCCAAGTATCGGTATCGTATCGGTTTGAAAAGATTGGTATCGTTGCATCCCTACTTTCTACTGAAACAAAAGTAACATTTGTGTTTAATGTAACTGATTTTATTGCAATGATTGAAGCATCCTCTATAGGTCAGGTGTACACTGTTACTTAAAATAGACAACTTATTAAAACAGACATAATTAATCACTAAGTGATATTTTAAGAAGACTACAAGACTTGTCTTATGAGACGGTAGAAAACTATGAGGCTGTAAATGATGATAGCATCACTTCTCAGAAATGATAGCAGGGTATCACAGTTAATGTGAGAGCGATTGAGATGAAGGATTATTGATCGATTCTTCAGCAGATCCCAATCATTCTGTATCATTTGTACTGCACCGCACTGCTCAGCAAAACAAGCGCCGCCATTAGACCGTGAATCATTTGGAGCGGCGTGACATTAGCGTGACTGAGTGCACAAAGTTTTGTTGTGAATACATTTTGTTTTCTTCTGGAGGTTTAACGATGATGCATAATTTTTATCAACATGATTAATCTTTAACTCTTGTGCATCGTTCCAAAATTGTGGAAAGTGTAACTTTGGACTCGGTTGTGTTTTTGCTCTAATAAAAGCCTTTTTTTGCCACCCTCGGGCTGATAGGTAGGTGACCCCCACTCGACCTTCTATCACTCTGGGGAAAAACCACTTCATCCTGAGCAGCGCGCTCTCAGAGCTCAAAAAAAGGAGGGGTCGTGCATCCTCAGACAGGCCTCTGAGCTTATTCATTCTGTTTCCTCGTCGTCCTTGAGAGAAGTGTAGCGGTTTTGTGATGTATGAGGGTCTTACGGTTTCAGACGTCACGGTTAAATCCACTGACTTTGTGCCTGCGACTCGACTCTGCCCGCAGCTATGAAAATATTTTCCTTTTCTGTTGACTTGCTTCGCTTGCCGCTGCCCTTGTTTCCTCACACTCGTCCCTGAACAGGGAAGAAGCGTGAGAAAAGTCGTTCATGCATGGGTGGACAAACATGCAGCTGCAACGAATGCTAATATGGTTTTGTTAAAATGCGTTACAGATTAATATTTACTTTTGGGAAACTCAGTGTGTAACATCCTGCTGTGGACTAAGATGGATTAGACTGTTCTGGATGCTGGTTGTCTATACACATCTATACTGGGTGCAGGGTCTTTATGCAGGTTGGTCACGGAGAAGCTGAAGAATCTCCTTCTTGAATCATATAAATCTACTAATTCACCTCCCCTCACTGCACAGCAAATCTGTCAGCGTTATTGCCTCACCCCTACAAGTGTGACCCTGACAGCTGCCGAGGAGCCATCGAGTGTCTGTGCAGGTGTGCGTCTGTGTGTACAGGCTTGTTTCTGTATGCTTTGTAGATGGTTGCTAGCCCACGGGTGTGTCAGATTAAAGCTGCCTGCAAACTACGGTCTCAACGCCTCAATTAGCAGAGAGCAGACTGATAGTGCAGCCAGAGTGAGCCTGGGGCATTACCACAGGCTCAGCTGCAGTTTAAAGCCTGAAGTCACGACCGCCTTAGTGTGCACAGCATGCAGAGTACTGTTCAGTGCATATGGTATGGAAGGGAACCGGTCGTCACCAGTCATTTCCATATAATGTTAAATGAATTCTTCACCTTTTTAGGCATAAAATGCAGATTTAAATCTTGAAATGGGTCAAATTAAATTTGGCGTAAAGGCAGAGAGGTTTGCACGAGCCCAAAAGGACAGAAATATTCTGTCTGCTTTGTTTTGTTCTTTGAATCGAAATAGATCACTAGACTTGTGCAGTTGTCTCTAATGAGTAGCTTGAATACTATACATACAAACTGCTGTCCGGGACTCTGTTTGCGCAGTAAGCTGGACTTCCACAGTGTCACAGTAATGGTCCACGGTCCCAAAGAAGATTACAGCCATTGAGTGAAAAGCTTAGCATCTGAAGGCTGAGATTACATTCAGAAGTTTAAAATATGCAAAACTGGTATCTGTTTACAAACATAGTTTTAGAAATCGTGCATAAGTGCAGACAGACAAAAACCCTCTGAGAGTTTTCAGAACAAGTCCTGATGATGCTCTTAAATGTCCACGAGGAGACGTTCTTTGCAGCCGGACATTTTCTTTGTAAAGGTTTGAAAACCTTACAGAGTTTAGATGATCTATTGTGTTTATCTCCAATAGGGCTGCCACGATTAGTCGACTAGTCATGATTAGTCGACTATCAAAATCGTCGACGACTGATTTAATAGTCGACGCGTCGTTTGACGCTTTGTAAGATCACAAAAGACGCAGGAATAAGTAGTAGGATTTAAGAGTGTAATAACGGACTGAAACAGAAGATGGCAGCACTGCATGTACAAGGATGCCAGCTGCCGTTAAACCCCGAAGAAGAAGAAGAAGCTGTGTCCCAGAATTCATAGCGCAGCCCAGCTCAGTTTCCAACAATGGCGGCAGCTAGTTAGTTTTAATATTACTCTTATTATTCTTTCTGGGTCACAAAGTAATCGTTTAACATATTTTCAGGCGAGAATGTAGCTGTGTAAACCTCAAATATCTGCTCAGTTTATCAAGACACCACATATTTTCAAAAGCGCTCCGACGTTTTCGGAGACGTCTGTTACCCACTAGCTCGATAGCTAGCCGGGGGCTAGGCTAACTAGAGCCGTGAGAACACCGGACTCCCGCAAATCGTTTTCAAACCCACCGCCGTCTTTCGCTACTCAGGTTAAACATGATATATAAGTCACTTAGATAACTTAAAAATGTTATTGTTTGGCTTTTTTTAGTATTTTATTTGTTCCTGAGTAAATCGGTTTGGCTGAGATTAAAGTTATAGTTTTTACACAGCTGAATAAACGTCAAGCAGACAGCTGATCATCAGAAGTGTGAGATGCTCGAGAATTTACTCCAGTGTCCTGTTATATTTTAGATAGCAAGGAGTTTATTAAACTTCACCGAAACAATCTGCAAATTTCATTAAAATTTAATAAACTATCATCTTGTCTTTATTTTTAGTTAGCACATACCTTAAACACTTAAAGCTGTAAGCTAATGATAGTTATATAAGAGCAGATGCTGCTGGTGCAATAAGCTGTACGTTTTATGTCCAATGGATGATGATCTGATTAGTCAACTAATCGCAAAAATAATCGGTGACTAGTCGACTATCAAAATAATCGTTAGGCAGCCCTAATATCCAACACTAAAAGTTGTGTCTATGTGTCTCCTTGATAATTTCAGTGCATCTTTGAGCTCGATGGATACGCTGATGTTTTGCACACGCTTGTTTTTATTGACGATGTTAATGTTGGGCGATAAACTGCAGTTTGTGGTGTGGTTTTCAGGTTTTGTTGCTTTGCAGTTCAGACCCACATCTTTGTGTATGATTTGTGTTAGTTAACTTTCCCCATATCAAGATTATCTCTAACAACGGACGACGCTTTGAGGGTTCATCACCTTCTGCTGTACCAGACCGTTTCATTTTGTTGTAGATCTGTTTTCTCACAGTTTGTTCTTTCTTCAGGCTGTGCGGTGCAGGAACGGCTGTTATTGGCACACAGCCGTGTGGTCATTTAGCAAGCGATTGATTGGGCAGAGCAGTTTTATTGTTGCTTAATTATATTTAGTTAACTGTGGGAAGCCAGAAATTTAAGACTGAGACTCAAATTTTATCAACTGTGCAGCCCTAGTTTCTAAAACGAAGCGCTCCTGTCGCAAATCAGGTCCAAAAATCTTGGTTATTTAAACTTTTTTGCTTGTTGTTTGCACCGGTTTTGTTTTCAGGACAATTATGTTTCAACCTTTTCTCCACTTGAGAATTATTGAGATTGCAATGACGATGATTAATCAAAGTCCCGGACAACATTGTGTTTTATGCGTTTCATGTTGCTACACAGCACGGAGACTCATTCACAGAAAGGGCAAACTCAAATCCATCACAAGAGCAAAACCTCCAAGGATGATGGGATGGATGACATCCAACATTGTAGCAGACCTTTAGCTGTCTTTTTAAATAGCTGTCTAATTTATTTTATTTATTAAAATATGTATTGAAGGATATATATTAAATTTAATAGTTAAAAATACACAATAACCTTTACAGGCTCAGAAATATCCGAGCTCATAGCTGAAGGTTATTTGAATGACTCAGGTGGGTGATATTTATTGATAGGCTTGGACTGTATCCAACAATCTAAAGAAAATAAGATATTTGAGTCAGCGATCAAGGACACAATGACGGGTGATTTGTGATAGAAAGATAGCAGCGAGAGAATGTTTGCAAGATGATGGAGAGAGACGTGCTGAGATGGACGGTTCAGAGACGGTGGCGCTGAGAACAAGAGACTAGACTAGACCAGAAATGAGTCCCTCAGAGGGACAGATGTGAGCCAGAAAGGCTGAGAGGGTTTGGACATGGAGCTGCCAGAGGAAGACCTCAAAGAAGATCCGTCGATGTAGTGAAGAAGGGCGTACAGAGGGTTGGTGTGACAGAGGAGCATGCTGGGAGTGGACCACGATGAAAGGATGCACTGAGGTAAATGTGTTGTGGCAGTGAGTGAAATTTGGCACTAAAGATATGGAACACAAAGCGGTGTATGGCTCCCCTGATCACATGACTCAACTGCAGCCATCTCCCCTTCCTCTCCCTCTGTCCCTCCATGAAGAGTGACTTCTGGCCACGGCGCTTTGCCGCGACATATGTCTGCCTCCGCCGCGCAGCAGGAAGCGCCCTGGCACTGCCTTCCTGTGCCGCTGACGTCACGTAGATCCTGCACGTTGACCGGGGACAGACACACGGCTTCCTGTGGCATTTATCACAAAACAGGACTGTATAGGCGGCGTGCAGCGACTCTGAAATAACGCACATCCGAGCACAGGAGCTAATTCTGTGTTCCCAAGAATGAAGACGCCTCGAAGCCCGTCCTTTGTGAAACGTCCCACTACTTCCACGTTTCAGCACCAACACGGGTCTATAAATATCGACGGAGGCAGAATTACAGTTTACACGCTCGGTTCTCGTGGTGCACAGAGCTCGCGGTTGTTAATGAGACTCATCGGTAAATGTTGCCTAATCTTGGTTTGACAAAATGTTAACTGGGATGAAGTTGTTTGTTTAACTTTTATTAAATCCCTCCATCAGTAAGCGAGTCGGTCGCAGACACAGGACTTCATTAAATATCAGTTATTCCTGACGTGGAGAGGATCGGTCGGTGCAAATGAGGGTTAGAGTTGGAGAGAAGACGAGCTGTCACGCAGTTTTACCGTTTCATGATTTAGTGATGCAGCATACGTCCTCGTGTTCACGTGTTCAGAGCGTTTATATATTTGAGATAAAAAGACTTCCAAAGTGTTTAATGTGACAGATTTTATTATAAATTATAATTAGTAGAGGTGGGAATCACCATACATCCCACGATACGATATTATCACAATACTTAACACACGATACGATATTATTGCAATTTTTAAAAATATTTTGCGATATTCAGATTCTGTACATAAAGGTAAACTTTATCAATATTCATTTTCTCTAATATCAAAGTCTCACACTCAGTCTTTCTCTCATTTCAGTTTGATTGTTGACAAACTGAACGGTTTGTATTACAGTCTAGTCCAACTTAACTGAATCAACCATCTGGTACAATTATAGCTATTCTGAACTATGCAGTTTATGAAAACTATGCAGCCCCTTCAGCAACTGAAGAATTTGAAAGTAAATTAAAACAAAATATAATTTTACATTAAATAAAAAAGTTTTAAAGTTAATTAAAATAAAACATGTCTTAAATTAAAATAAGTAAACTGTCACATTTGGACAGTGAAGGAATGTCAGGATTCTTGCTCAGAAAAAGGATCAACATGCTCTGAAGTCAGAGCACAAAAACCTTTTTTGTAACAAAATATCGATTTCTGCTGTCCCTGTATCGATACATTATTAGCAAACAAAATATCACCATGCTACACAGTATCGATTTTTCCCCCACCCCTAATAATTAGGTAGGTTTGCAGTGTCATCAATTTAATCTTAGTTGTCATGAGCTGGTTGAGATGAGCCATAGTTGCACGTAGGGCTGCACAATTTTACATAAAATGAGAATCACAACTGCACATCAACTTCGTAAAAGTTGAGACTGAACATAAAAACAATAAATAAACATAAAAACAACAAATGTCTCACGTTTTGTGGTTGCTGCAAAATGTTGTACTGCTTGAAATTCTGTCTCCACCGTTGCTCGACGCTGCGTGTATAGAGCAGGTAGTGCAACATTTTTAAAATAGTCGCGGGACGGCACTGTGTAGCGTTTGTCTAGGGTGTTGATCGTTTTCCTAAATCCCTCGTTTTGCAGTGTTGATGGAGCCATATCATTGGTCAGGTGATAAGTAATAGCCTCCGTAATTTCGACGGGTATAGGGAAGCGCTGTATAAGGTTCCAGTTATTAATGTTTGGGTGGTTGACCGGGACGGATTTTCTCCTGTCACTTTCTTGGCCTTTACAGCTTCGTCATATTGCACTTTATGGTGACGTTTGAGGAGGTTATACAGATTTGTAGTGTTAGCTTGCGGTGCTGCTACTATGGCAAAACACAGCTTGCAAATATTTTTTTGACTCTCATCGTCTTCTTTGAAGGCAAAAAACTTCCACACGGAGGAATGAGAACCTTTTCTTGGAAGTAATTTTACAGTGGGGTTGTCATTCTCACCGCCATCAGGAAACGTTTCCTCTGCGCTCATTGTGTTTTCTCCCCTCGGGCAGTTTCACGTGCTCGCCGTTGTTTTTTCCCTGCCAGATGGCTTCTGCATCACGTGGTATAAGGCTCCGCCCTCGTCATTTGTTGAGCAGGAAGCGTGAGCGCTTGTTTTCATGCAGATTATGTCCCAGATCAAAATGCGGTACAATCGTCTTTTTTTTTTTTTTTTAAATCATTGTCATTTGGAAATGAGATCGTGATTTTCTAACGATTAATCGTGCTGCCCTAGTTGCACGTGAACAGAAAATTGGAAAATCATCAATAAATTAATAAATATCAGAGATTTGAGCTGATAAATACTGAGTAACGGAGGTTTTGATTGTGTTGCTATTTAAAAAAATACACCATCATCTCTGGACCCACCTAATGAATCTCACAGGAGCCGATAGCTGAACGTGACGCTGCACATACACATGTACTGACTCTGCTAACACTTGTCCTTTTTACCGCTGGCTGCTTTCTGTGACGGCTCAGGAGTCGGTCTGCTTCAGTCCAGACAGGTTATCCTCTTATTTCTGTGAGTTTTGACATGCAGGACTTGAAAAGTGGGCACAAGTGAGTTCCAAAAGTAGACACGGCAGAGTCTGAAAAAAAGAACTGCTCTAGTTTTGAGAAAAGCCTCAGGCTCTTGTTCTTGCAAAGACAATCAGGGTTTTTTGGTCCTTTCTGTCATACATTTTGTACACTTTGTGCAGACGGTCTTGCTCGGAGGATGTGATCTGTCACACTACAGAATGGATGCTTCAAAGAGTGCTTTGGATTTTAGGTCAGGATATTGAACTAAATGGATAATGAGAGAAAAGTTGAATTTATGCTCCCCTGTTCAGCGAAATTACATCAGACACGTTGAGAATGTGTAGCCACACTGTTGCCAAGTGCTTGTTCAAAGGGGGACATTTGAATGTTTGGGTTTTCTCTCTATTATTATTATTAAAAATAAAACTGAATTAAATCCATCCATCATCTGTTCATTCATCAAAAGCATCAGGTGTCCTCACCTAGGAGGTGTCCAGGGGGCATCTTGGTCAGATGCCTGAATGCTTTCAGATGCTCTTTTGACGGTGATGTAGTGGCTCCACCCTGAGCCTCTCTCAAATTACCCAGCTCCTCAGCCTCTCTCTCTTCGAGTAGATGACAAAATTAAGGCTACGTCCACACGTACACGGGTATTTTTGAAAACGGAGATTTTCCGTTTTCGTTTTAAAAAACAATCCCGTCCACACGTAAAGGCAGAAATGAAGGAAAACGCTGCTAGGAACATGCCAAAGCAACAGGTGGCGATATATTCCTAACCGTGCAGAAATGTTGGCCAATCAGAAGTCTAGAAGCCTCGGTGGGAAAAAGTAAACAAAGCTGGGGCATAGAAGCAGAACCGAGTCGTATGCAGTGTTGCCAACTCCTCAGTAAGGAAAATTGCTATTGGCTGTCCTAAAAGTCGCTAGAAGTCGCTAAATGACGTCATTGCCTAATTTGCATAATTGGTCATGCTAATGTAATTGTAACCTATGTTGTTGGAGAGAGAAATAACATCGTGGAAGAGACATAAAGTGAGTAAAAAACGTCCTAAATGCAGTTAGAATTTATTTAGAACTACAAATTAAATTTATTTTAGCAATTATTGTTTTTTGTAATGTCACAATTCCAACCCTGCTCCTTTACCCGGGCTTGGACCGGCAAAAGTGACCCGAAATAGGCACTCTGGTGGAGTTACTTTGTGTGTGTTTATAAGTAGTTTTAAACCTTGTGATCCACAAAACAGCATAAGAGTAAAAGAGTAAAAGAAGAACTGACTGCGTTACAGCACCCGCTGCTTGTTGAGAGTAAAAGCGATATGCGCTTTCACGTCTTGAAAGTTGATGCGTTTGTTCCTTGACCAGCTTTACCAGCTGCGCGTTCTTCAGGCTTCCCAAACCTGTCGGTGATTTGTGTCAGCCGTGATTATTGATATTGATTTTATCCAGTGTTTAGACACTGAGGAGGCTCCTGGGAACTGATTGATCTAAAGCTTCCCTTGGTCATCTGATCCTGACGTGACTGCTAGCTGAATGAGTTCCAATACTATAATTACACGAAAAACCAATATTCTTAATTGAGTCTTCGGCCCAGCATTAGTTTTTTTAATGGCTGTTTGTGATAGGAATAGAAAATGAGGCGCACGATGGCACGTCAGCTCTGATGTTGCCAATCGACAAACAGAAATGTCCCGAGGATAGGAATCGGTTTATCACCTAATTTCATGCTGTCATTTTCATAGGGCTCAAACTCTGTGCTTTCAGTGATATGTATGAAAAATGAATGAGCTCCATTGCCTTGTTGACTACCCTTGACAGCACCCCATAAATCAATTGGTGAATGGCATTCCTGATTAAGGGAAAACTCAAAGAAGGTTAGACCAAAATCATCTCTGTGCAGCTCGTTCATTACTGTTTGCACATGTTTACCTTTTCAGCGATTAAATATTAAAATGCTATTGAATAAAGCATAAATTATGGCACTTTTGTTGTCATAAAACAGTGCTTTTTGATGTTTTATTTGGTCTATAACAGTCTGATAGACAATTACAGATCATCTTCTTCCTCCTTCAGGTAATTTATAATCTTTATGACATATTTTATATCAGCCGCTCTAAAAGTTTTTGTTGTTTTTTTGAACTTCCAGCTTTGCTTTATCTGTAAAACCTTTATTTATAATGTTGTCTGACTCTTTCCCCATAGATGATAAAGTTCTCCACATTTTTGCATGTTATTATTTTATTAATCATTTACTTTGACTTCTTTTGGAGGATTTTAATGTTCAGAGCTGTTACATTTTATCCCTTTTCAATATTTAGACGATTTAGGGTGCTCTGCCTTGCCTGAGGATATTTTGAGAAATGGTCAGCAGGGACGGATTTAATGTTTCCTATGAACCGAGCTACAGCTACCCCACATCTCTAACCTCTGAGGCATGCATTCGTTTTAATTTAAATCCAGCGTTCAGAGACGTGGCAGTGCGGACTGAGAGGTTCACTTTAGAGCGGGATAAAATGCCACATTCACATTACCCTTTTTATCTGTTACATTTTCCTTGTCTTTGCCACCAGAGAGATTATCAACACATTAACCAGTCATTTATAGATAGATGCACAATTGAGTATCAATCTGTTTGCCACTTATCACAGCCCAGGTCACAGGTTCAGCAGCCCAGGCTGAAAAACCCAGACCTCCCTCTCCACAGGCACCTCCTCCAGCTCATCTGTGGGAACGCCAAGCAGTTTTGCCAACTTAGTGACTTTGTCGCTATATTTAGCAAGTTTTCAGACCCCCTAGAGACGTTTTCAGACCCCCTAAAAAGACGTGAAAGCGCATATCGCTTTTACTCTCAACAAGCAGCGGGTGCTGTAACGCAGTCAGTTCTTCTTTTACTCTTATGCTGTTTTGTGGATCACAAGGTTTAAAACTACTTCTAAACACACACACACAAAGTAACTCCACCAGAGTGCCTATTTCGGGTCACTTTTGCCGGTCCAAGCCCGGGTAAAGGAGCAGGGTTGGAATTGTGACATTAAAAAAAAACAATAATTGCTAAAAGAAATTTAATTTGTAGTTCTAAATAAACTCTAAATGCATTTAGGACGTTTTTTACTCACTTTATGTCTCTTCCACGATGTTATTTCTCTCCAACAACATAGATTACAATTACATTAGCATGACCAATTAAGCAAATTAGGTGATGACATCATTTAGCGACTTCTAGCGACTTTTAGGACAGCCAATAGCGATTTTCCTTACTGAGGAGTTGGCAACACTGACGCCGAGGCATTCCCAGCCCAGCTGAGAGATATAACCTCTCCAGCGTGTTGTGGGTCTTCCCTGGAACCTCTACCCAGTAGGTCCAGTCCCCCCTTTTCACCTGTTTCCTTTTATGGGCGTATCTATTCATTATTCTCTCATTATATGGTTATAAAGATTTTTCTTTGGTGAATCTATAACGTGAACTTGCTCAGTTCTCTGCTGGGATGAGCTGAGGTCATGTCGGTACTCTGAATTTATCCAAGCTGTAATGGTGTAAAATGTGTGTATGCAGAGTAGAATTACAACTTTTAACCGAAATTAATTTTAACCTTATTTTGGGAAAAAATGTATTAATTTTATAAAATCAAATTATTATTTTTTTTTTAATTGACATTTTAGAATCACTATACAATACCATCAACTTTAGCTATCTGTCAGTACATACATTGTTTTCTTTCTTTTTTTTTCTATATTTAAACAACTAAAATATCCATACAATAAGAATGAAAGAAAAAGAAGAAAAGAAAAAGAAGCAAAACAGGAAACAACAAACAAAATAAATAAAAAATACATAAGGAAAAAGAAAAAGAAAAGAAAAATAAATAAATAAATGTAGGGAGTGTGTTTTTGTGTCCATTAATGTAACTAATATTTCCTCTAGTCTTCTAGTAGTTAACAAAGTGAAAATCTAAAGCAAAAGCAAAAACTGGCCTGCGTTTTTTAATGTAGTCCATCCATTTCTTCCATCGTGATACAAACAGCTCCCTCTTGTAGTTCACAGCTGCTGTCATTTTCTCCATTCTGTAAATGTCCATCGTAATGTTCATCCACATGTTCATAGTTGGGCTCTCTGAAGAGAGCCATTTTTTTGTGATGGCTTTTTTGCCTCCCCATATGGAAAAGAAATAGTAAAAACTTATATGACTTAACTCATGAAAGTGGCCACTTTCATGAGTTAAGTCATATAAGACTTACATGATTTACTCATGAAAGTGGCCACTTTCTCATTACTTTCATATATTGTTTTAGTAAGTATCCAAAACATACAAGTTTCATTTATATAATTTTTCAAGGGATCTTATATCTGTTTTTACTCTTGTATGCTTTTCATACAAGTTTCACACAAGACAGATACAAACTTTATAAGATTTATATATATCTTTTCCATATGGGTCCAGCCAGTAAAATATTAAACAAGTATTTATCGTTCTTTGTCCATCCTTCTGGCATAAGTCCAAAAAATAGTTTTACTTTCCAAAGGTAAATATCTTCCAAATGTCTCTTGTATTGCTACATTTATTCCCTTCCAATAAGTTTTAATAACATGAAGAGCACGCGACCAGTTTCAAGGTCGCGTGCTCTTCTACTTGGAAGCAGGTGAAGTTTGAGAAAGTCTAAGCATGCTCCGTGTTTTTTATGCTTTTGAAATGTTTAGTAATAACCAAAATCTTTGGTATTTGTGGTATGGATTAAGTAGAAGTGGACCCAAGGCTGCGGGAAACTATTTGCATGCAAATAGCAAATCATGCAGGGCAGGCATGTGTACATGTCACTCAGAGACCCGGTGCCTCAGTGGGTAGATGAAGATCACGGTTGGTTTCAAGCGGGGACCATCTATATTAATAATGCATGCACTTACTCTTCTGAAAGGCAAGTATAATGGCTTCACTAAATGTCATAAATTAATGGTCCCAACTAATTGCTGATGAAAAGCAATCATTCATTTTCACACTAGCCTTTGCCAAAGAGCTTATTTCTTATTACATGTGTTTATTCTGTAATTTACTGTGATTGATTTGCTGTTTCTGTCCTCAGGTTTGAATGGTTAATGTGTAAATGAGCAGCAGGAGGCATTAACTGCTGCATGGCATCTCTTTTATTACCCTCGACGCCATGCGGAGGGCGAGATCACGCCGCGTGTTTTCTGAAATGGATGTTGCTGACAGGGGAGCTGTCTACAGGCCCGTGTGAATGATGCAAATTACTGGAGTCTTGTTAGTGTCTCCTTGCTTATGGAAATGGAAAAGGCCAATGTGGGGCTTTGAATGAAGAACCATATTCTTATCCAAAGCACTGAAAGAGTTCACCGATGCTGTAGGTGAAAAGATGAATTCAGTGCCGTGAGATTACTGCCTCAGGCTCGTGCTGTTAGATGCTGTGATGGTTAAAACCTCTCTTTCGTATTAGCATTTTTCCACTGATCTGATCGTTGCAAAGTATCATCATCATTTCTAAATAAAGAGACCAGTTCTTTTTAACTGTAAAAGTAGCATTAGCTTATTACTTTAGCTCATGGCTAACAACACATCTCAAAATCCCCTGTGCTGAGACCTGGTAGGGGGGCAGTTTCTGGCAGGCCTGCAGTTTGCTGATGGAAACCTTGAAGATGACGATGAAGAAAAAGGCCTAAAAGCTGCTTATTCTTCAGACTAATGAAATGGGAAGATTTGAGTTTACTGAGAAATCGCTAATACTTAAAATAGCTTTAGGGCAGCAATGACACTTTTCACATTATTAAACCCATTTTAACACTTTTAAAAGACTTTTAAGAAACTTTGATTGTACCTTAACTTCGATTTTACACTCACATCCGTGTGTTTGGTTTTAGACTTCATCTGAAGGAGTAAACAGGTCTTGAAAAGTCTAAAGGTGAATGTGAGGCAGGCTGATAGGGGTGCAGAGCATTTGTATGCTCGCATTAATCCTAGTAATAACAAACAAAACATCTTTTTAACTTAAATAATAAATGCTTCTGATCTAATTTCGACTCCCCGAAAGCTGCTGACCAAACTCGTTGGTGTGGTAATATTTAATTAGAACTTAAATAGAGGTTTAAAATAAATCTTTAATGACCTTTTAAATCCTTTAAAAAAAAAAAACCCCTGAAAAGTAAAACTAAACACAGCGTTTCTCATAGACTTTGATTGTATTTTATGTGGTACGGGCACAAATATATAACATTTGTTTAATATATTATAAAAAAGTGTATTAAAAGTCCATCTGACTGTGGGTTGAAAGTAGGGCTGCCACAATTAGTCGACTATCAAAATCGTTGACGACTGATTTAATAGTTGACGTGTCGTTTGAAGCTTTGTAAGATCACAAAAGACGCAGGAATAAGTTGTAGGATTTAAGAGTGTAATACCGGACTGAAACAGAAGATGGCAGCACTGCATGTACAAGGATGCCAGCTGCTGTTAAACCCCGAAGAAGAAGAAGAAGCTGTGTCCCAGAATTCATAGTGCGGCCCTGCTCAGTTTCCAACAATGGCGGCAGCTAGTTAGTTTTAATATTACTCTTATTAATCTTTCTGGGTCACAAAATAAATGTTTAACATATTTTCAGGCGAGAATGTAGCTGTGTAAACCTCAAATATCTGCTCAGTTTATCAAGACACCACATATTTTCAAAAGCGCTCCGACGTTTTCGGAGACGTCTGTTACCCGCTAGCTCGATAGCTAGCCGGGGGCTAGGCTAACTAGAGCCGTGAGAACACCGGACTCCCGGCAAATTGTTTTCAAACCCACCGCCGTCTTTCGCTACTCAGGTTAAACATGATATATAAGTCACTTAGATAACTTAAAAATGTTATTGTTTGGCTTTTTTTAGTATTTTATTTGTTCCTGAGTAAATCAGTTTGGCTGAGATTAAAGTTATAGTTTTTACACAGCTGAATAAACGTCAAGCAGACAGCTGATTATCAGAAGTGTGAGATGCTCGAGAATTTACTCCGGTGTCCTGTTATATTTTAGATAGCAAGGAGTTTATTAAACTTCACCGAAACAATCTGCAAATTTCATTAAAATTTAATAAACTATCATCTTGTCTTTATTTTTAGTTAGCACATACCTTAAACACTTAAAGCTGTAAGCTAATGATAGTTATATAAGAGCAGATGCTGCTGGTGCAATAAGCTGTGCGTTTTACGTCCAATGGACGCATGATCTGATTAGTCAACTAATCGCAAAAATAATCGGTGACTAGTCGACTATCAAAATAATTGTTTGTGGCAGCCCTAGTTGAGAGAACATCTGGGAAGCAGCTAAATGGCGTTGAGGACGGCCACAACAGCGACACGGTCAACCTGACGCTGTGTAAACATGAGCCGGCAGGTCTGGGACTAGCTAGCAAAAACAAAAGTTACAGTGTGGCTGTGTTTGCCAGCTTCAACTCAGATGTGGTTTAAATGCTCGTTTGAGCCACAAACTTGTCTCCTGTAGTTGACCTCACCTCAGTGTAGCAGCATGTGGCACTAACATCATGTAACGCAACCTCGACATACAACATCTACACGAAAATGTTCAAAAGAGTTGGAGCTCTAGTTTTTCTTATTAATAAAACTAGAAGTTGCACTAAATGTTGACCTAACAATAAATCATATCACTTCCTCTTGCAATAGATTATCAGCATGCTGGTGCCAGATGTTGTTAGTCTTATATAAACTGTTTCCTTCAGCCATTTGACTTGGAGCCAGTACCTCATGATACACTTGGCTACCAAAATTCAGCGACTTGCATTGAGGAAGGATGGCTCACATCTGGAAAGTTAATCAGGGAGCTAATATTAACTACAAGATAAAAACTGAATGGTGATGCACACACTGACGCCACAGTACAGTGAAGAAATGCATCAACCCTTTTCTCCTTCACTTGCACAGATTCGTGCAATGTAATGAGCATCTGAGACGGCGTGGTGGTGACACCAGCGTCATCATGGGCATCTTACTGGGAAATGGCCAGATGTATTGCATTGTTTTGCCAGTCAGAGCAGATGTCAATCATTTGTACTGATTATTTATGCAGCACGAGTGCACCAACAATAAATCAGCTGGCAAATGAAAGTCTGGATATTTTTGGTGTTGTTAGTCACTCGTTTTCAAATAGCACAACTTCATCATTTGACATATGACGGGTTGTGTTATGCAACAATTATGTGTGAAGCATATCTGTTAGACTGTGGCTCAGATAGTGGAGTGGCATTATGATACACGGTTGATGCTTTGAAACTTGAACAAGACACTGAACCCAAAGTTGCTTCCAGCTGGAGCAACAGTAGAATGCTTTGAAGTCCGTTGATCAGGCAGTAAAGGTCCTATATGTGTATTAAAAACTGAGGATTTGAATAAAAGGTATATTTAGGGATGGGTATCGTTTAGGTTTTATCCGATATCGGTACCAAACCGGTACTTTTGAAACGGTGCCGGTGCTTAAATGGTGCTCAAACCGGTGCTTAAAGAATGGAGAACACAAAATTGGTCCAAAAACCTCTCATGTTCAGCTGTTTTTTTGTAAAAAGATAACAATGTTAGCCTTTTCTGCAGCTATGGGGCATATATGGTATCACTCTTGGCTGGAAGCAGTGCTTAAACAATGGAAAAAAACACAAACTTTGTCCAAAAACCTCTCATGTTTAGCTGTTTTCCACTTTTTCTTTGGTCATTTTAGCCTTTTTGGCCAGGGTGAAGGGAGTATCTGCCATCAAACAAGAAGACAGCCGCATGTAGCTACGACTGTGTTTGCTAGTTCACCTTACTGCATTAATGTAATAACATGGTTAGCCTACTCAACGTAAATTATACACGAACAACATGAAGCTACTCACGCAGAGAAGAACGGCTGCCGCTGCCATCATCATCCGTCACCACCACACCCGCAGTAGATGTGCTCGGTGTGAGGTCTCGCAGCAAGCTATCAAATACGGCGCATTTTTCTGCTTTTAAAAAAAACGCTATGCGTCGCCAGGTGTTTCATCAGATTTGAGGTGTTACCTCCTTTGACAGCATCACAGTATCACCTTAAAGCACTTGTTGCAGCTGCTGAGTTTGCATCCTTTGCTGTGAAGTACAGCCAGACTTTGACCGCTTCGCCTTGGGCATTTTTAATCTGTAGCTCTGCTCTAAAAGAACGTACGTACCTGGACCCGCCTACTATCCTCGGAAATGTAAAATGATTGGCTAGAATCTAAAGTGTGTCACAGCTCAGGAAAAAAAAAAGCACCGAAATGTGCGCTGCTTTTTGGTCTGGTTACTACCGTTTATGTCAGAACCGGTGCCATCATGGCACCGGATACCGGTACCCATCCCTAGGTATATTCTTTGTATCTGACTTTGAAATAGTAACATGTTCTTCTCATGAATTGTGTGAAACAATAATGCAAATGTGCAATTTGGTCATTACTAATGTCCATCGATTTTCTTTTTCTCTTCTTTATTTTTGCTCGCTTTAAAGTGACGTATTATACGTCCTTCAGTATTCATTAAGCTGATGTAATTAGCACTCGGATTCCTGTTTTTTTCCTAATGGCTTCTTTGTCATTATTTAACTGCTCCCAAGAAAATGAATCCGCACCTTAAGCAGAAGTGTGATTGAAATGATTTCTCTTTTTGCTACGAGGACTATAATTACCACGAGTCACGCTGCAGACTGAAGTGATTAAGTAGATGTCTAAATACTGAATGAAGCTGTTATCTAACTTCAATAAGAGGAAGGAGTTCTTAATACCTGACAGACCAAAAGGAAGAACAGAAAGTTTGTCCAGGAATGAGATTGACCCCAACAATTGATTTCATAGAGCACCTATCTCCTTTGTTTAATGAAATATTATTATAGTTGGTCCTGTGGTGTTGGTGTATTCTGGATAAAAAGAAAAACTGAAAGATCAGCGGCGGTGGAATAAAAACAAAGGCGTTTGTGTGCGTGAGGTGTCGAGCTGACCTTGTGTGGCAGGACGACAGCAGAGCCTCCACTGATGCCCACGATTGGCACGGCCGTCTGAGTGGAAATGAAGTCCAAGATCTGCGCCACGGCCTCTGAGCCCACGTTGTCCTCGAACACCACGCCATGGACACGGTTGGTGGAGAGAGTGTCGCAGATGCGGGTTAGCAGCGCCCGAGGGTTAGTGTTGTTGACCAGCACAGTGATAGGGTTCACCTCCAAGGGAAGGTCCATGAAGTTTTCCCGGCTCAAACGCCCCTTGATCTCCGTCTGGTAGGCCGTGCCGCTGAACACCACCGCCACATTCACAGAGGGCGTGGGGATCCCGAACGGCCGGCCCGAACAGCCAGGGATGGCGCAGAATAGCAGCAGGAGCAGCAGCGGCGGCACCGGCCACCACGGGGAGTCGCTCCAGCAGCCTAGACGAACGCCCATCTCAGTCACCTACTGCCTGGTGGGGGGGATAGAAGAGATCGACATGTTAGACGGGAAAATCTTTTTATTGTGTTTGTTTTTACGTTTTGATAAATATAAATGACCTTCCGGCTTCATCTCGGCTCAGCGTGCCGGCCCGCTCGCCGTAATCAGACGTGTAAGAGCCCATTAACGGAGCCCGGAGCAGTATTTTTAGTGTTTGTCAGCGTGCAGCACGAGGCTGTGGCCAGGCTGTTGCGTCTTAGGATGGCAGCTGCCACCCTGCTGCTGTTGGATTCTGCGGTACAACCCAGCAGATGGTGTCCAGCGTTTAATGCAACAAATGGAGAACAAGAGGATTTATCATTTTTCTCTTGTGACATTACTTTTGATGCTATTACTTAATTTCTTTTTTAGCAGCCCGAGGCATTCAGGCTTAATCTGCTGCAGATCTGCATGCGTAGTTTTGACGATCATGTGGCATCCACAGTGTCAGAATAACGTTCGTTAGCATACATTTCAACATATCAAAAGGAAAAAACCTTTATTCACAAATGCCTTTAATCCTCTGGTGATAAAATCCTTGCTCCTTGTGCAACGCTGCCTCTCTAATGGACTGCAATGCAAGCACTAACTCTCAGCCGTACTATCTTAATTACTTCCAATTGTTGTGCTTTCTGCCCTCTGGAAGGTAATGCAGGAGAAATGCCATAGTTGGGACTCTGCGATGTCAAACCCTGTAATGTTAGTTTAACATTCACGTTGTAAGCAGACAGCGGTTTGTGTTGAGCTGTCAGACAGAGTTAGGCTCGTTGTCAAATCTTTCACAGCAGTGTTTGTGGCCCTCGGGGAGTGCTGCACACTGGGCCCCTGTCACACAGATCTGATCCACCATGTGATGGAATCCCAGTGGGGTGAATATATTGTAATCCCTTGGTAATCCCGACCAGGCGTCATGGCCTGCGGCTTGATTGTAGTGTATAAACTTATCAAGAGATTTGGCTAGTGCACGGAGCACGGTGCAGCTCTGTGCTGCATTTTTCTCTCCGTTCTACATCCTGTGTCGGACCAAGCTGTGAGCTCCTCTGGAAAACACTGCAGAACAAGCATGCAGTGCATGACGGCCGGGCCGGTTCATCTCCAGAATACTTATGAAGGAATTGGGGATTTTTTTCATGTTGCATGCACAGACTCATGGGAAGCTGTTCGTGACGCGTCCTGCATGTGCTACTCGACTCAGGCGGTGCATTTAAATCATTTTACGAGTTGATTAGTCGCCACTGTGAGAGGGCATGTTCTACATCCTGTTCAGTGACATTAGCCGTGTTTCAGCTGACAGCAGTGGAGACGTTTAGGCTTAATGTTTTGGGATTAACATTCATGGAAGAAACGCGTGAAGACCTCCTATATATTTAACGAAACCGTAAAACAGCTGAGGCGCATGAATGAAGGCTGAATGCTCAGGTGGTAAAAATGTCATTAAAGCAAAAATGGAGTCATCAGTAACTTTGTGACATGATTTTAATATATTTATTTATATTTTATATTGTATAACCACCACCGCAACAGCTATGGTTCAATTAATTAAGACAAAGCAACGCTTTTTTGAATCCGGTGATAAGGCAGGGAAACTTCTGGCCTATCAAGCCCGTGACGAAGCAACCTCTAAACTAATTCCAAAGGTCAAGTCTGCCGCTGGTGACATGATATCGGACCCAGAGGGAATTAATGAAGTATTTGTTCGTTTCTATTCCAATCTGTACACTTCAAGCCCTCTATCAGAAGAAACTCTCCAAAATATACATTTTCCAAGAATAGATAGAGATCTGACGAAGGGATTAGGGGGACCGATTACTGTAGTAGAGGTACAAGAAGCCAATAAATCCTTAAACACAGGTAAATCGCCGGGCTCTGACGGTTACTCTGCAGAATACTATAAAGCCAATTCTGATCTTATGGCACCATTGTTGAAAGATATGTATAATGAAGCCTTTTCAAAATGTCAATTACCCAAGACAAGGATCCTCTGTTGTGCAGCAGTTACAGACCAATTTCTCTTTTAAATAGTGATCTTAAAATCTAAAATTCTCGTACTTAGGCTACAACGTGTTCTGCCACAAATTATCGCCTCTGATCAGACGGGGTTCATGGCCGGCAGGCACACATATGACAATTCAAGACGCCTCTTGAATCATGCAACTCAATTCCAGAGGTTGTGGTATCTCTTGACGCGGAGAAAGCAAAGCCAAGCACATGGCCAGACTGTACCTCCTAACCCATTCTCCGCAATTTTTGTCATTCCTCCCGACTTGAACTTATCTGGCCCCCTCAAACAGGCCCTAGCCTTTACCACTTTACTAGCTCGGAGGCGTATTCTGTTGAAGTGGAAGTTTGGCCCCTTTGGAGAATTCGGGATGGGGGGGTTGGAGGGTACAATGGACATACAACTGTTCTGAAATCAAGATCGACTTTGCTGTTGCTAACTTTGTTGCTAACGTTATCATTGAAATCAATAAAACAAAGTTGGAATATATTTTATATTGTATGTTGAGATCCATGGAGGCTGTCGTATTTCAGTTTTTATTTACCATTCAGATCTGGAGGAAACAGCCTTCAAAGATTCATGATGCAGATACATTGCAGCTACGTTTGCTGGGTGCCGACCCCCGAACCTCTAAAGCCAGCCCAATCCTTAAACTGCACTGATACATAAAGAAGAGAGGATTTTCATCTGTCCTTTGGCTAAATCCTCTCAAACCGCTGCTGTGTATACAAGGGCTGCAGGCTCCACTCAGATGTTGAGGATCAAAAGTCACCGTGGACATCCATTGGTCGTAGAGATTTTAGATTTTTTACAAAGCAGAGACAATTTCGGCTCTGAAGCAGTCACAAGGTACATACTGTAGTTTGAGCCACGAGCCAGAGACAGGTTGCCTTTTGCGTCATGACACTGCTGCAAACTGGATTCAGAATGAGTCATACTGTACTTGGTGCCCCACAGAGAGCAACCAGTCACTGCCCAGTTATACTTGATTACGTCTGCATGTAAGTTTCTTATGAAAGGACTCCATTGTTATCTAATAACATTTAAATATTTCAGCAGAAAACGAGCTGGTTCTTCTGTCAGCATGGAGTTCATTTATTATTAGGTTATGTAATATTGATTTGAAAGATCTTTCATAATTAAAAAATGTCTGAATGAACAGTCAGAGTTTCAGCATGATACTGTGATATGATAGCACTACTGCAACAAGTCAGTGACACAGAGTGCCGCGGTGTGTTAGTGCAGCGGTCCCCAACCCCCGGGCCTCGGACTGGTACCGGTCCATGAGTCGTTTGGTACCGGGCCGCGAGAGTTGAGGCTCAGGTGTGAAATGTATGATTTTCAAGGTTTTTATCGGTTTTCAGCGTGATTTTGTTATTGTTTTTATCGTTTACTCGGTTTTCCTGGGTCTTTTCACGTGTGTTATGAATAAATCTTCTTTTTTTCGGTACCGGTACTAGTTTTATTTTGTTGTATTTATCCGCGACACCTTAAAGGCCGGTCCGTGAAAATATTGTCGGGCATAAACCGGTCCGTGGCGCAAAAAAGGTTGGAGACCGCTGTGTTAGTGCATTTAAATGGCCAACGCTCGGCTGACAAAGAGTTCTAAAACGCCTTCAGGCATTAACATCAGCATACAAACTGTGTGCTGGGAGCTTCATGGCATCGGGTTTCCATGCCTGAACATGTGGAGGTGGCCTCGTACTTTGTACGGGGGCGATCGTGGCTCAAGAGTTGGGAGTTCGCCTTGTAATCGGAAGGTTGCTGGTTCGAGCCCCGGCTTGGACAGTCTCGGTCGTTGTGTCCTTGGGCAAGACACTTCACCCGATGCCTACTGGTGGTGGTTAGAGGGCCCGGTGGCGCCAGTGTCCGGCAGCCTCGCCTCTGTCAGTGCGCCCCAGGGTGGCTGTGGCTACAATGTAGCTGCCATCACCATCACCAGTGTGTGAATGGGTGGATGACTGGATATGTAAAGTGCTTTGGGGTCCTTAGGGACTAGAAAAGCGCTATATAAATATTTACCATTTACCATTTGTGGATACCTCTGTAGTAAATAAATTTGGGTGGTAGATGATGATCCACTAAAGAGTCTGCAGTGTTATGATTCAGCAAAAAGAAGAGCTGAAATCCTGCAGCTATAATGGGAAACATTTTGCTTCCTAAACTACAGTGATGGGCTCCTCAGTTTCTAATGCGTTGCTTGCAAGTTGCATAAATATGTGAGATAACTTGTCCCAACTTTAAATTTGCGTAAAAAAAGGGAAACATTTTCCTTTTCAGTGTTTTACATGTTGTCTTTGTACTGTGAGATTAAATAAATAAAGTAGACCACAGTATGTTTAACCTATATAGAGTATAATAACATGGAGCGCTGCATGGTGTAAACATGGTACAGACGGTACATTAACGGTTATTCCATACCCACACGAAGAACCCGAACTTTTCCCTGTTAATTGCAAACTTTCTTCAGCAAGAATGCAAGAAGTCAGATATTTAAGGTTACATGCAGAGATGATGGTTTGGGAGGTTAGTCCCCATTACAGGATTAATGTAAGCACACACACTCCTCTGTCCTATTTATTTCTTACTGCCTCTCTTGGAAAGCTGTCGCCAAAGTCCGTTCTTGTCAAAGGGATTATGGAAAAGCAACGTGACTTAAATAAGTTGCTTCAGAGCAGCCCATACCAGCCACTTTCCTGTTTCCTCTTCTTTTGACAGCTGAACTATGTAAACAGGCCGCCGCTGAGAATGATCTAACATCTGATGAGAGATTAGATTTTAAAAAGTGGACGAGAGACCGAACTAAAGTTAAACGGTGCCAATCGGCAGTATCGTCCCACCAATCGACAGTGTTCGTATTCTCTGCCCTCACTTAGTTAGAGTTTGACTAACAAACATTTAAGATGTGCTTATCCCCCTCTAGTGGGTGACATACAGAGGAAGCAGTGTCTTTACTGAACGAGCTGAGAAATGCAAACTGATTAAAAATAGCTGCTGGGGCTTTATCGTACAACGACATTATTTATTTTTAGTCTGTTGTGCTTCCACACTGCTGACACTCGGACATTTTGTTAAGTTGAACAGGTAAATAATGCAAACATCCACATCTGCATGTTCAGCTCATACACATGTTATCTGCTCCCAGAAATTGAATATTGCTGATAAGGCAAATTGGATTTTCTGCACACGGTGACACATACACAGACTCAGTGATGAGAATGTGAGTACATCTGGTGTAGAGTGTCATGCATATTGAAGTCTTGTACAGTGTGGTTTATTTCCCCTTTTTTTTATCATATTGGAGGGAACCTGTTTTGTTCATTTCCAGGTCCAGACTTTTATTGTTGGACTCTAAGTAATCCTTAATTTTCTTATGAGGGGTGGAAACTTCAACAAGCACCTCTGGCATCTCCCTTCCTCTCCTTTTGACCCAGCTTTCTTCTGATTGGCTGCTCCTTGCAAACAAAGAGCTTGAACAGCTGGTGGGTGGGGCATCTCACAGCCAAAGAATGACCACATAAGGAGATCGCCCATCTGTGGCAACATGCAAAGACACAAGTAAAAAAGAAGATGTCTGAAACCGAGTGTTTAGAGCCGCCTGAAGCCTGACCCTTTGGGATTATTTGTGCATACACTGACCTCATTATTTGGAAATTTGACCTTGTTTAATATGAGCATCCACCACTGTAACAGTGCACATGACAGAAAATGAGGATTAGCGCAATCGGTGCCCTTTAATTACTTTTGCAACAGCCGTCCTGCCCCACAGTGGGCACTGAAATCTCATCTTTGCATCCTGCAAACTGCATCCATTCTTCCAAAGTTGCACACTCTCTGTTTTCTCTGATATAGACCATATGAGTTATGAAACCACATGAAAGAAAACAACCTGCCATTTATCGATGAGATGCTGCAAAGGTCCTCCAAGTGATTCCTGATCCAGCTCATTAACGTGACGCTGCAGCAGTAAATACATCTGGGTGAGAAGTGTGGTGCAGTGTTTAATGACTCCCTTTATATTCTGGGCACGGCAGCCCTGCTGCAGCTGTTTAACAATGTGCACCTGTCCCGTCCCCTGCTACTTAATCAATACACTCATCCATGGATCCGCAGCCTGCTGCGTCTGTGTTTCACCTGCTGATAACAGTCCAGCAGCTTCCTCTTGATCCAGGGCTGTCAGAAGTCCATGACCAAGCAGATCTATGACTTTTATGGGACTCGTATGAACGTTAGGGCTTCCCTATCGTTGCACCGGGTAGGCAAACACTACTTAAATTAGCTCTATTGTGACCAGTTATTCCCAAAATAGTGAAATACACCATCTTTAGCAAAGAAAGAAAGACGTCTACTAGGTTTATAGGAACATAATTAGCATTTTAGTGAGCTCAGTTTGACACGGCAGAGGCAGAACTTCTTACTGAATCACTTTATAGATCAAATCAGTGGTATATCCTGGGTGTGATCAGTGAGCACCAATCCACCAAATCAAAAATAATGAGCTAATTAATGAGACCTTTTAGTGAAACTAAGAGATGTGGTTACTCCAAATCAAGACTTTTTAAAGGTATCCAGATAGCATAGATATAAATGATGTCAGATTATTCCACCACAGGTTAAAGTGTGTTCAACAACTTTTTGTCTTGGCATGAAAAGTAAAATATCTCTTATTTATTTATTTATTTTACTTATTTCTTAAGTAAAAGCCAATCTTCATCAGCATCTATTCATATATATTAGAGGTGAGAATCACCATACATCTCACGATACGATATTATCACAATACTTAACGCACGATACGATATTATTGCAATTTTTTTTTTAATATTTTGCGATATTCAGATTCTGTACATAAAGGTAAACTTTATCAATATTCATTTTATCTAATATCAAAGTCTCACACTCAGTCTTTCTCTCATTTCAGTTTGATTGTTGACAAACTGAACGGTTTGTATTACAGTCTAGTCCAACTTAACTGAATCAACCATCTGGTACAATTATAGCTATTCTGAACTATGCAGTTTATGAAAACTATGCAGCCCCTTCAGCAACTGAAGAATTTGAAAGTAAATTAAAACAAAATATAATTTTACATTAAATAAAAACGTTTTAAACTTAATTAAAATAAAAAGTGAAACACATTTGGACAGTGAAGGAATGTCAGGATTCTTGCTCAGAAAAAGGATCAACATGCTCTGAAGTCAGAGCACAAAAACCTTTTTTGTAACAAAATATCGATTTCTGCTGTCCCTGTATCCATACATTATTAGCAAACAAAATATCACGATGCTACACAGTATCGATTTTCCCCCACCCCTAATATATATATATATATATATATATAATTTATTTTTTTTTTTTTCATTTTTTAACCTTTGGAAAGTTTGACTACCCGGTTAGTTAGCGAGCGTTTGCAGACAAATTGAAATCTTTCATGGAAACTACGACAACTCACAGGGAGGTTTTTAGTGCAGCACCATCACCCTGCAACTGCTTGCTAACCGGTCAGGAAATTCACATCTTTATTTCATCTTCTTCTTGTTTAAATGTAAGTATTACTGTACAGGAATAGAGCGTTCCCAGTTTATTGGATGTACTGTAGCTTGCTAATCTTGTTGGGGACTGTAGGAACATTTTTCACTCCAGAACTACGAAAACAAAATCTTCAAAAAACTTCAAAAAGTGTGTCGCAGCTTTTGAGCTTCGTTTTTTCTCAGTTTGGTCTACGTCACTGCCCGCTGTGGGTATCCTGCAGACAGGATCAGTGCTTTCCAGGCTTGAAAGAGGTTTCTTTAATAGAATTTAATAAATGCAACCACCCAGCAAACACAAGCCACAGTTTAACCTTCTCTGTTACAAAGAGTCAGGATTCATTTACCACCAGATGATTACACCTGTATGAATATGTTGAACTAATCTCTGATTAAAAAAATACAGCCACGCTAATCTCTTTAAATCTGCACCCATTTAACTAATCTGTAGAATCATCATCCTCATAAGTACAGTGGGAGCAGGGTGAGGTGAGAGGCAAAAAAAAGGAAAAACATCGACATCTAAAAATATCCACAGTATGACATAGTTGGCGCCTGTCCGCCGTTTTTGGTTGGAGCCCAAATGAAAAGTGTTTTGTAAACATTTCCTATACAGGCTGTTCTGCAGTCAGACGCTCTACAGCGCGAGCTTCGCTAAACGTGATCAATCCTCGATATCTTCTGACTGATCTCAAATAAACTAAATATCTGGAGCCATATCTTTGGATATATCTGCAACCCAGGACAACCTACCACTAAGACCGCTGTGCAGGTCCTGACCGAACCTTTGAATCACACTATCAAGGTTTCCTATCCCCTTCTGATCTGTGTACTTTCACACAGAATACAGAAAAGCTAAGACAGACCGAGTTTGTGCCAAATCCTGTCCTCAGTTTGTAGTTTCTCTCTGACTGTTCGCTGCTCTAAGCTGCTCCAGTTAAACAGCTTATATCATTAATTATAGGCCACTGAAAAACCACAGCATGGCAGTAAATACACTGTTAGCTCTGTTAGAGTTGTATTCAAACACATTAAGACAATAACTGCTCTTTGTTTCCGTGGGACCGAGTCTGGCACGGCTCCACATCGTTTGGCGCTGGAGTTAATTAACAAAGCAACACCAGTTCCTCAACTGCAGTTTACCAGATAACAAATATTATGTTGTATACAGCTGTTCTACACGTTTACTCATGTATTCAAATAATGATGGGATTCAGATAAATGTAATCATAATATTAAGTGGAACAAAGTGGACACTGTTATGATCTTCTGCATCTGACCTGCCGAGGTACAATAACTCTGGTACAATGCATTGAATGTTTATATTGTACGTGGTCCACAATGATATTTATAGTCCGTTCTAATAATGGGTGAGATTTTATAATATATAAACTTTATGAAATTTATTTATTATAAAATCGAGTAGGTCACCAATTGTTTGTTTAACAGCATGTTTGAGTTTTGCAGGAAGCAGCTTACACTGCAAACCACATATTTGCTGCCAGTAGACTGAACCATGTTTGTGACTGATCATATAGCAACACTGTTGTGCCTTACATGTGAATGCACTCAGTGGCCACTTTATTGTCCCCAGTGGGAAATTGAGTTGCAGTATGTCCACACATCCAACACCACCAAAAGAAAGAGAAGATGGTTTAGTTTTATTAAGCACGATGATAGCAGCAGGTATAAACGGCACTTTATACCAACGACCTGAAGGAAGCAGCTGAAAGTCATTTAAGAGAGGATGACAGCGGTCGCCTTCCTCAGCACCTGCCTGTTATAAAAGTCCGCAAGCTGGACCTGAGACCTCGCTGAAGTCTTGCCAGCCACTTTAACAAGGTTACCAAGTCTGGTCTTATTGGACTCTGTGGTGGGGCGTGGTCGGCGGTGCACGAGCAGGAGTGGGAATCCTCGGATGATCTGATATCATCGTGTTGGTGTTGTTCCCAGATCATCGTGAAAATGTTGTTCCAGGATCAACATTGCAAGTGACCAATCACATTGTTGTGACGTTATTCTTTTGCGCACCAACCCATTCGTGCATTTATGAAATTCCAATGTTGCAAGGACAATATCAATTCTGCTTAGCATTTATTAAAAGGTTAGGGTCAGGGGCCGTTGATCAGCGGACAGAGGCGGTTTCTCGCAGCTTAAGTACAGTTTTTTGTTTTACGGCGGTTTTTCCCGAAGTCGCAAAAGTATGACATCACAACATTCTGATTGGTCACTTGCAATGTTGATCCTGGAAGAACATTTAGTATGATGATCTGGGAACAACACCAACACGACAATATCAGATCGTGCGGGAATCCTCCCAGACTGTCGGCCGGTCTGACCAGCAAGCCTAAGGTCGGCGTGCTGGTCAGACCTCCACCACAGGCCTGAGCCGGAGCTCACGACTCCGTCTGTGGTGCTGTGTCCATGGGCGGCCACCTGAACTTGCACCTCCCTGTTGCTGAGCGACCGATCTTTAGGCTTGTTGTGACCTAAAGGTCTAGAACTAATAATAATAATAATAATATATGTTTATTCAGTGAGACCTTTCTGTGAACCATCCATCCATCCATCCATCCATCCATCTATTCGCTTCCGCTTATCCTTTGCAGGGTCGTGGGGGGCGCTGGAGCCTATCCCAGCTGTCATAGGGCGAGAGGCGGGGTACACCCTGGACAGGTCGCCAGTCTGTCGCAGGGCAACACATAGAGACAGACAACCATTCACACTCAGTGACAATTTGGATTATCCAATTAACCTATCCCCACAAGCTGCATGTCTTTGGACGGTGGGAGGAAGCCGGAGTACCCGGAGGGAACCCACGCAAACACGGGGAGAACATGCAAACTCCACACAGAAAGACCCCGGCCTGATGTTGGAATTGAACTCAGGACCTTCTTGCTGTGCGGCAACAGTGCTAACCACCGTGCCACCGTGCTGCCCTTTCTGTGAACCTTTATCTTCAAATAAACATGATGTAAAATTGCACACGTTCAGAACTTTTCAAGTTATGACACTAAAGCCAAAGCTGAATTTACCCATATGGAAAAGAAATAGTAAAAACTTACATGATTTACTCATGAAAGTGGCCACTTTCTCATTACTTTCATATATTTTTTTAGTAAGTATCCAAAACATACAAGTTTCATTATATTTTTTTTCAAGGGATCTTATATCTGTTTTCACTCTTGTATGCTTTTCATACAAGTTTCATACAAGACAGATACAAACTTTATAAGATTTATATATATCTTTTCCATATGGGTAAATAGCATAAACAACAAGTACATTTATGCAACTAACCTTGGAAATATCAAATCAAATGAATTATTGTGCAACAACGGGCTGTAACTGCTCGCTGCCCTCAAGCTGCACAATTTGTGTTCATCCTAGCGTGCAGGAAACATCTTTTTGGCCCTTGTTTGGTTTTTCAGTCTCCTCGAGTGTGTTTGTTAAATCTCTTGCAGCGGAAGCTCTTGTCTTTTTTCATCCTTTCTAATCGCGCTTATTTAATTTGGTTCTCTTTAGGCTCGTTTGTTTAGAAGATCAATTGTGAAGCTCTCATTAAGTTTTGACACCTGTGTTCTGATGTTGTTTAAGATTAAACGATGGGAAACTACAGATTAATGCTAAAATCGGTGGATTGTTTGATATTAATTTGCTCAGAACTTTGACTTGTGCCACAAAGATTAAGATGCACGGCCGCTCAGTTTCACTGAAACTTCACTGAAGCTTGTGCGTAACTGGCCACTTGTCCTTTATGGAACAGTGAAAAGCAATGTGTAGATAAAGCAATGGAGGCGACTGAGAATAAATTAAAGACAAAACCGGTTAACTGTGGATGTTTGAATTACCATGACTCCTGAGGCAGGTGCTCGTCACTGCAGGGACTCTGACTGCAAATACCACATCAGCAGTGACGAAGTGTTAGACATCTGAAAACAGCCAGTCTTCACCTGCTGTGACTGCTTTATGCAAACATAATTTGATAAAGTGGAGTTTTTCTGTTGGATCATGTTGGACATGTTTATGTCGAGTGTAATAACACAGATAGCTGCTGTGCTGCCGATGGACCCCAACAAGCCAATCTGCAGTTAGCCAGTGATGATGCTGTGACGTTTGTGGATCACAGTCATAAGGCTGTGAATATTTCTGTATTTATTATTTTAGTAAATACATAGATGAGGATCTTATCTTTATTTTGTTTTGATCAGTATATTGATAACATGAATCAGAACAGAATTTGTTCAGTGTTCTCGTGGAGGACGCAGAACTCTGACCTGAGGTTAATGAACCTGCGGTGATGTGCAAAAACGAAAGCGCTCAAAATCAAATTTACTAAACATTTTAACTCGTTTTGTTTTTTATTATTGCTGTTGTTGGTGGGAGGAGCTTTGTGGTGCATACTGGGCAGAAACTGCACCACCTGCTTACTCGATGCTCGTAATTTTATGATTCAAAAATTAATTTAATGCACCAATTAACAGCCCACAAATGACCCTGTGTAGCAGAGCATGCAATCATTCGTGAAACATATACAGTGTTTAACATTCATCATAGCGTATTTACAAAATAGGATATCAGCTGTTAGAGGCTGCATCTCTGCATTCATGAGCAATTAGGTGATGAAAATACAACACAGACGCACCAAAATTAAGAGAATATCTCAGTTATCATTCATCCATTTGCTTCCTGGGTTTAAAATCCATGTTACAGGTGTTTTCCCCTCCAAGTAACTGCACAGAGGTGTTGCCAAATTGCTTGCGTAAGGACTTGCAGCACTGCAATAAATAAAACAAAACAAAACTGTGTGGCTCTTATGAAGTGAGAAATAAAGTTAACAAAATGTATAATCCATATCATGTTTTTGTGCTCATTTGTACAAAATATGGCTCCGTTTCCACGAAGGCCAGGATTTTCATTTTCTGCAGCGACAGACTCGTCAGCAGAGGGGCAGGGTCCCCCCTAAATCTGCCTGTTGATTTACGGCTCTGGTCTTTATGGGATGGGGCCGTGTGATAAACGGCAGCCGGCCGCGTGAAAAAGACCAAGTGGACGTCCACCAGGGTTTCCTGCTGAAATGCACCCAAAGTGAAACCCCAGTGGAGGCTTTGAAGTCCAAACCAATACCAATGAATCTGTTTCACGTGACCTCTGGAGACAGAGACGCATCAAACAGACTCACTCGGTGATATTAGTTTCTGTCGCGGACCCTTTGACTTCGCTTCTGCCGCCGGCACTGCAGACATATTTAAGACGCGCACGCCTCTACTGGAACTCTACGAGTGATTGATCTGCCACAGGGTGAAAACCTGTCTAGGTAAAGTCCTCATAAATCTGGTGAGATTTTTACTGTCGTCTCTGAACAAAGGTTGTGGGGTGGGAGAGGGGAGTAGTCAGGCGGTTGCTGGTATCTCTTTGCATTAAAGGATTTAAATATTCAGGAGGGAGACGGAGCAGAACTGAACAGTTGGATTTTCTGACTATAGCGTCAGAGGAGCCACGATCAGCAGGTTTTAAATGCCACAGCAGATGGAAAGCTATGTAGCCGGCTTTTATTACAGTTCCATCTTTGAAACCTCACGCAGCGATAAAGCAGTGCTCCCTCTGCAGCAAGTGTCGTATAACCTTGATCAGGTCATTGCCCAGCTTGAGCCTTTTGCATTAAAACTATAAAAAGAAAAGACTCCGTAGTTTGGTCATGCAATAAATGGATCAACATAGTCGAGAAAAGATCATCATTTACTCCAAAGTGGGGGGAAAAAATCCCCAAGGACAGAGGCCATGTGTTCGCTCGTCATTGGACAGATGTTTGATATATATCTCTCCTCTTTGCTTTGGCACATTTATCGTCAGCGGACACTTCATCACCCGTTGTCTTCGTCAGCACAGCGCATAGTGAAATCGAACAGATTGTGACGCGTTTTGAGGTTAATAATCTCTGCGAGGCTGAAGATTACAATGGCAATGCAAATGTAATCCATTTTGCCTTTAACACATGGGCGCATGTTTGCCGAAGGCTTACATCACACGCTGATATCAATACTCCTACTCTGACCCTGCGGGCTGACCTGGCTGTAAACCTGCAGCGGCAGGTAACACGGAGGGTGGCGGAAGCGTCCTCTGTCAGGCTTTGGCGGACCCCGCACTCGGCCTCGTGTGCAGCCGTATGTAAAGCAGGGATCAGTGTAAGACCCTGGTTAAGCTGAAACTGTGGTTGCCCATGCAGAACCAGACCACCCCCCCTCCACCCCTGCCACCGGTCCAGCTGTCACCAACCTGCTCTCCCAGTTGATACAGTGGCTGCACACAAATACAGCTGACCTCTGACACACACACACACACACACACACACACACACACACACACACGCTCTAATCCACATATGAGCATATCACTGTTTTTAATCTGTGTGTGTGTGTGGCCTTTGCAGTCTTTCTCTCCTTTCCTATTTTGTGTGTAAAGCAGAAATGTGCAAGATAAAAGCAACATAAGTCGGTTCTTCCAAATCACACACCCACAGAGGTATAAAGCTGGCAACACCGTATTGATTTTTGTGTGTGGAGGCTTTGAAATACCAATTTTAAACCAATTTACTTTGTACTAAAGATAGAATTGAAATATTATATTTGAAAAACTCTTGAGCAACATCGCCGTGTAGAAAAATTGTGCTGGTCTCGGGGAAAATCTTCAGGATCTGTCAAAGGCTTTCACACAGATGCTGATTCTTGGAGAGCAAACTGGTTTAGTTTTTTCTCCCTGGATTCAGAGCTCAGTCATTAAATGCATTCGTGGGTTTTACTTCAAGCAAACAGATTTTCAGTCATTTGGGTGAGCTAATACAACTTAAACATTGTTCGAGGACTTCATGTCATTGTTGTATTTGCATGTAAACCATAAATGAGGATGCAGACGAGGCTTGTTCGCCATTTGGTAAGAGTCAGCCTTTGTGCCATGTCTGTGCTGCTGGTGCAGGAATAGCATTACTTATCCAGTCGTTAAGTCTGACATCACTAGCCGTGTCTGGGCCTAAACTCCGCTGCAGGTCCATATATCAAACGATCACTATGGCATTACTGAGAGTTGAAAAACTGTCTAAAGTCTTTCATCTTTAATAAAATGATCAGCGTTCTGCTCTACCAGGTGGAACAATTGAGTTTAACATCCAGGCATCCATGAAAACGGAATTTATGACATTTAACGGAGTTAGAAGTTAGCAGGAAGTTAGCTCGCTAGCTTCTATCTAAATACAATATAGCATGTCCTGACTGCGGGGTTTTGGAAACAAATTCAAACGTACAGCTCTGTTATCACTTCCAACATAAATGAAGACAGAAAACTAAACATCAGTGACGTTTGTAGGGTTACTGAAGTTTGGCTAGCTGGTATATAACGATGTGCTACGTGACCGCTAGCGACACAGCTATGTTAGCATAATATAAACAAGCTAACTTTTTTCCCCACTCGATAAAAGTTAACGTGAGTGTTCTCGGTGGTCAGGAACAAATGTAATCCGGTTGTTAAGTGATGACATGACGAATCCTACTTCCGGGCCTAAAGTAGTCTGCGTTTAATATGGCTTTTGTGTTGTTAACATGTTTAATGTTTTGTATTTTCTTCTATTTAATCTCAAAAAGCTCCTAAAACAGTCAGTGATCACTGTTGACCTCCCTCGGCTTTTATTACCGCTAATTATTTATTTAAGCTCAGTTTTTAAAACCTTAGGATGTAACTACAGCCCAGCCCATGCAGCAGTATATGAATGACTAACCTCATATTGTGTCAGTTGTTCTCCTGGCTGAAGTTTGGTCCTTTTACAGCATCCTGCCATGCGATTGCATTTGTTCCTGACCACGAGAACACTCATGTTAACTTTTATCGAGTGGGAAAAAAGTTAGCTTGTTTATATTATGCTAACATAGCTGTGTCGCTAGCGGTCACGTAGCACATCATTATATACCAGCTAGCCAAACTTCAGTAACCCTACAAACGTCACTGCTGTTTAGTTTTCTGTCTTCATTTATGCTGGAAGTGATAACAGAGCTGTACGTTTGAATTTGTTTCCAAAACCCCGCAGTCAGGACATGCTATATTGTATTTAGATAGAAGCTAGCGAGCTAACTTCCTGCTAACTTCTAACTCTGTTAAATGTCATAAATTCTGTTTTCATGGATGCCTGGATGTTAAACTCAATTGTTCCACCTTGTAGAGCAGAACGCTGATCATTTTATTAAAGATGAAAGACTTTAGACAGTTTTTCAACTCTCAGTAATGCCACAGTGATCGTTTGATATATGGACCTGCAGCGGAGTTTAGTCCCAGACACGGCTAGTGACGTCAGACTTAACGACTGGATTGCAGGGCAGGATGCTGTAAAAGGACCAAACTTCAGCCAGGAGAACAACTGAGATAATCCATCCACAATACGAGGTTAGTCATTCATATACTGCTGCATGGGCTGGGCTGTAGTTACATCCTAAGGTTTTAAAAACTGAGCTTAAATAAATGATTAGCGGTAATAAAAGCCGAGGGAGGTCAACAGTGATCACTGACTGTTTTAGGAGCTTTTCGAGATTAAATAGAAGAAAATACAAAACATTAAACATGTTAACAACACAAAAGCCATATTAAACGCAGACTACTTTAGGCCCGGAAGTAGGATTCCTCACGTCATCACTTAATGACCGGATAGCATGCTTGTAAGAATCCAGCTGCATCACAGGGTCACGTTAAATCTGTCTTCACCGTGTTTGTTTTGGTTTGAGATGACTTGAAGATCACTAGAGCAAAAACACTGCATAGATAGTAGAAATATTAGAATAATAATAGAACATTTGCATTTTTTTGGGGCAGTTGTAACAGCTCACAGACAAAAACCGAACCCTGCCCAGCAGAGGATGTTTCGACCTGCTGGTTCAGATCAGCTACCAGGACATAACAAAAACACTCGTTTGGCCCTCGATGTCTCCACGTGTTGCATGCTGTGAAAGTTCAACACATCCACCAGACGCACATCTGCATCATCACCCAGTCTGAGCTGCGTTCAGCACATCAGTATCGGGTTCGGACTCCAAAGAAAACCATCTGTCATGTTTACCAAGTATCCACAAAACAACAGAATGAGCTGCAGCTTTGCAAAAACACTCTGCAGGACACTAAGTGTTATTAATTGGTTATTGAAAGGATACGTGGGAGAAATTCAATGTCAAAGGAAGCCGACAAAGAGATGGAGGTTTTCTTTTGCTGTCTGGATGACTGCACGAGGTTTCGATTTGTCACAATCTGTGAAAAGGTAGTGAGAGGTACAGCCTCAGTGCCTCTAATCGCAGCTCAAACATGTAAAACCACTCCATGGAAAGCAATCAGAGCATGTCATAAACAACTCTGGCTTTTATGGTTTTCTCCGGAGATGACGTATTGATTTTTGCAACAATAAACAGCCTCCAGAAAAGTAAAAAACAATTCTTTATCTCTCAGGAAGTCACGAGTTGAGCATTTTTTGCTCTGTCGAGCAGTTTGACTTTGTTAGGTGACGCTGAGAGTGACAAGAAGGACAGAGGAGGAGACACGTGGCATCACGTCATCATCACATGCTGCCGAACCACCAGGACGCCGCGTGTCACTTTTTGTTAGACAATTTCTTTAAACGCTGCTTTCTGTTTGGACGTCGTCTCACCGGCCTCCCTCACTTTCCAGGCCCTCCTTCTAAGGTTATCGCTGTCATCATCCCTCATCGAGACGCCCTCCCACCGCGTCACCCGCTCAGGGATAATTGTGAAAAATTAAGCGGGACACACGCAGCTGTGAATAGAAAGCGATTAGCTTAATCAATTTCCCGCACTACGCAGCGCACGTGCACCCACACGCGTCACACATGCACAAACACTCAGGTTGGTGTCAGGATCCACAAGAGGCAGAAGAATGACAAGGAAAGGAGAGGCAAAGAAAGCCCCCCACCACCGCCCTCCCAACCCCACGGCGTGTCAGTTTTCCTTCTCAACAGGGACAGGACGTTAGACGAGGTGCAAGCGGCGCCGCGCCATGAATATAAATGGGCCCCGAGTCTGTTGTGCCCGTGAGTGCAGCCATAAACTCAAGAAGAGAGCAGCATAGCCTGCAAGCCTCATTCTGCCCGGAGTTTGAGGTTTCACCACGCAGGCTGTGCAGCATGAGAGCGCCCTGAGAACTTCTTCTCGCGGGCGTCGCAGCACAGATCTGCGTTTGAACGTTTAACGGTGACCCGTACGGGTTTTAGAGATTGTCGAGAGAAGGGTTTAGGGGTGACGCCCGAGTTAAATCTACCCTCGTCTCTGATGACCTTGGATAGATTGATCTGATATCCTGTAACCTCCTTCCTTCCTCTGCAGTAAATGTTTTACTGTCTGAGATGCTTGTAACCGGCCGTCAATCAGAGCAATTTCCATTTCAACCCGTTCCCTGTGCGGGCGAGCCGACTGGCGTTTCTGTTTTATGTCTCCTTCTTTTTCTTTTTTTTTTGGGGTCTGCTCTCTCAATCATCATTCTCCTCTTCCCGTCTTCCTCCCCTCCCTCGCCTCTCGCTTTGCAGAGACGTGAAGATGGGTGAGGTTTTGTATCTTTAACATTTGATTAAGCAGATCGGCTCTGAGCGTGAGATGGGAGATCCGGACAGCTGACAAATCAGCCCGTCTGAGTGATACCAACCCGGAGGTTGTTTGTCAGTCTGCCCGCAGGCTGCAGGCTGCGAGCATGCGAGGCTTGCGTTACGATACAATTTAGCTCTGCAGTTGAAGAGCTCAGTAACTCAAGGCTACAGGAATGGTTGTTAAACTGGTGTTTGTGTAGCTGCTGTCAGTCTCTGCGCTCACTGAGATCCAGCGCTGCGAAGGATGACGGCGTTCGTTCCTGATGATTCAGTTGCTTTTAATATTGTTTCAATTATAAAAAAAAAGAGCAACAATGCTGCATCCGTTTTAATTAGCATACTCAGTAGGGGTGGGGGAAAAATTGATACTGTGTAGCATCGTGACATTTTGTTTGCTAATAATGTATCGATACAGGGACAGCAGAAATCGATATTTTGTTACAAAAAAGGTTTTTGTGCTCTGACTTCAGAGCATGTTGATCCTTTTTCTGAGCAAGAATCCTGACATTCCTTCACTGTCCAAATGTGTTTAACTTGTTTATGGCAGCAATAAACATGACAGTTTACTTATTTTAATTTAAGACATGTTTTATTTAATTAAGTTTAAAACTTTTTTATTTAATGTAAAATTATATTTTGTTTTAATTTACTTTCAAATTCTTCAGTTGCTGAAGGGGCTGCATAGTTTTCATAAACTGCATAGTTCAGAATAGCTATAATTGTACCAGATGGTTGATTCAGTTAAGTTGGACTAGACTGTAATACAAACCGTTCAGTTTGTCAACAATAAAACTGAAATGAGAGAAAGACTGAGTGTGAGACTTTGATATTAGATAAAATGAATATTGATAAAGTTTACCTTTATGTACAGAATCTGAATATCGCAAAATATTTTTAAAAAATTGCAATAATATCATATCGTGGGATGTATGGTGATTCCCACCTCTAATACTCTGGTCCAGGCACAGCATCAGCACAGGGGAAGAGATGTGTTCACTCACTGGTTGATGTTTTATCAGCTGATAATCAACTGCTTCACATGCTTAAGTGCAGCTGGCCAGGCCTCTCCTTACTCGGCTGGTAATGCCTCATTCACACAGGCCTCATGGGAACCCCTGGAAAACGTGTGGATTCCACAACTGGTTTCTGACACCAGCATCTTTCTTTGGTTGCTGCTATGTTGCTGTAGTGGTGAGTAGTTTGCTTGGAAGACGCCAATTTGTCTGCAAACACTTCACAACTGTAAAAATCAACATTTCCTTCAGTCTTAGACTCTTTAGAAAAGCTTTGCATGATTCACAATTAAAAGCTTTTGGCTCGTACATACAATGACCTCAGTATTAAAGCTAATGTGAGCACCCATCACCGTAACAGCTTATAGATGTACTACAGGAAATAAAAAGCACAATAAGTCCAGTTTAACTGCAGGGCTTTGTAAAGGACCTCAATACAATTATGAGTAACAGCTCTTCATATAAGAAGCTTCCCTGTAATGTTTGAAGTCATTACAGCTGCTCGGTGCTGCCGTAAGGTTCGTTCAGTGTCTGCTAACACGAAGGCTGATCCTCCCTGACAACCTGTAACTGATAGCGTTTAATAAGTCAGACATATTTGCTGCTGAGCGTGTTTTTGGTGCAGCTGGCAGAAGGACGATCATAGTAAAAACCCTCGTAACCATTTATTGAGTTAGTCAAGGTCCTCACGTGTGTTGAAGGGCAGGTGTGTGATGTAGTGAGATTGCATCATGTTGTGCGACGGGCTGAGGATCCTCCGGTTGGTTTCTGGTGCGCATGTACATGCAGGCTGTCTGTACTGAACTCACATACACGCACCCAATTACTGAAACTGGGATATGGTTGGTATAACATAATGAACAGCCATTTTTCACCTGCCTAACTGCTGCTGCACTGTCACACACTCTCGCCACCCCCCGCTCCCACTCTGCTCTCACTGCAGGAAAAACAGACTTTTACCTCCACCTGTGGACCTGCGATGTTACAACAAATAACCACGATTAACCGAAGAAGTTTCATCCTCACTTCAACATTCAAAATAAATGAATTCTTGGAGCGTTCACTTCTATAGGCAGAGTAAATGAAAACTCTTTAATTGCATAAAAGCCCACGAGGACACATAAGACCCAAATTTAGAGCCTGATAAATAAGAGGACATCTGCAAACTATGAAAAGGGACATAAAGCAGACTCATTTTCTTCCTAATGGATCTCAAACCAAAGTAACTGCGTGCCAAAGTGGAAATTATGCCCACTTCTTATGTAATCCCTATTAAACTGGTTAATTTTAGAAGCCAGGATTCTTAAATGAGTATATTTTCTGCTCTGGACGTGTGTGGCTGTGTGCATTTAAACGACAGGCATCATTTCCAGGTTTGAAAAGTGAAGCCAGTGGGGAAGTGCCTTAAAGGTGCAGTCCTTGTGTCAGCCAGCAGAGGGCGTCTCCTCAGGCTTGGCTTGTATAGAAGTCTATGGAAAAAACAGGCTTTTGTTCCCGTGATCTATAAGCTCATTAAAACCTTTGCCGATGAGTTTATGTGACCTCGTCCTCTGTTTTCAAGTCTAATTCAGCGTAGTGTTCCCGATCACATCACGCATGCAGTGAAAGTGTCTTGGTCACACAAACACACATTTTCTGACACAGACAAACATGCTGTAGTCTGAGTATGGCCCCTGTACAGGTTTCACAGGTTTCTGTAGGCGTTTAATAACCTGGGTGAGCCTTAAAAACAGATTAAAGTCCGTCTGTGTCACCAGCCGTCCTTCGTGGCTGTATGCTGCTGGTGTCCGGACAGCAGCAGCCTCGGCTCTCGAAGAAGTCGTATCCAGCTCGGCAGAACGTCCCCGTGGATTCCTCCCCTCACCGTCGCCTCTCATTTAAACTGGTCTCACACAAGAACGCCTCCCTTCCTCTGACCTCTTCATCGTTAAAGCCCCTTTTTCAAATTCAGTTTCTGTCCACACATTAAAATAAAACGATTCGAGTCGTGTTTAAGGCCTGTGACAGAGGAATCTGTTACTCTGAGATAAAGAGATGTTATTTTATCAGTTATTCACTCAGGAATGGATAATGTGGCCGTTTGTTATGGATGGATTCTCGTGTGTTGAGTTCCTGCTGCAGACATGCGTCTTCACACAATTACATCGTGGAGCTGATGGTGTTAGTGATCCTGGGGCACATGTCAGATAAAATATAGTTTGTTTCATGTTTGTTTTATCAGCAGCATTGTTGTCCTTGTATTTATTGGTCTCAGTGGGACAAATTTTCTCAGCTAACTTCTGAATAAATCTCTAATTTTGAGCCACAAGACTTGATTCGAAGGCGCCGCGTCTTCCTGGAGCCAAAACACTAGAACGAATCCTTCGGTAATTGGAGCGAGCACACATTTTCTCACATCCTGTAAAGTCACTCTTCAGTGGCAGTTCAATTTCCCCTGCAGCAGTGGTATCTCAAGTCCGGCGGGCATGTATCAAAAGGCCCTCTCAGCGGCTCTAACTGTTTACAATGACGCATCGATCCACTCTGCTTAATCCCCCCCCTCCCAGCAGCTCGGTGAGTTAAAGCAACAGTTACTGCCACCTACAAGAGGCGTAAAAAGCCCCGCGCAGCGTGTCGTCTGATCCCTCTGACAAGGATGCTGTCGAGTACCCCCCTCTGATCTGATCCCCTCTGCGCTCTGATAATTCTGTTATTGACCCAAAGCAGAAAGCAGCAGGAGGAGGAAACTCTGCTCAACAAAACAAACAAAACTACTCCAAAGAAGCAGAAAGCATTTCCACACTTAACCAGGAGTAACTGCGAGCTGATCGGAGCACGCCGGCGCTTAAATAATGCGATCGACGAAGGTGATCTTACCTGTGTTGGCAATCCACATCCAGCCCTGGCTCGTCACCACTCATGCCGTGTGTGCAGCTTCAGCTGTCCTGTTCCCCGTTTTCTTTTTTCCCCTCCTTCTCCTCCTCTCCTTTCTCTCCCCTTTGGCCCTCGTCTTCTCCTCCTCCTCCCCTCCTTCGTATCTCCCTCCCCCTTTCGCTCTTCCTCTCTGCACTTGTTTGAGTCTATTTCAGTAGCAGCAACAGAGGAGCCCGCTGCGACGGTGGCATGGTTTCCAGCACTTTGGCAGAAGGTCACATTATCACTCGCTGGTAAAAGGGAGGGGGGGGAGGGAAGAAGAGGAGCAGGAGGAGGATGGATGGAGTGACGGAGGGAGATCAAGGTGAACAGGTGCCAGAGGAGGAAAAGGAGAAGCAAAGCAAGTTGATATAATCTCAGCCACGGATGCGCTTTTGCTTTAGTTTTCCAACTTGTTGACAGGGACACCTCTGAAGACTGTTTTCAGGTAATGTGTCCCAGGAGGAGAAGCTGAGGAGGAGTTTAGGAGAAACCCGCGAGTGTGCATATCTGTGTGAAGCAGTAGCCTTTTTAAAGTCTTCACCAGCCGCGCACCTCTGGGGGAAAGATAATTCCTCTCTTGGCTGGAAAGTGACTCTCTGAGAAAAAGAAAAAACTAACAAAGCTGCCAGAAACTCACGCCAAAAGAAATCCTCAACCTTCAGCTCGTCACCCGCGTCCTTGATCGTCGCTGCCCGGCTCGCGAAGACGCAGATCTACTCCGTCTCTGACACCTGTCCGCATCGTGCGTCCTCATCTATCGCGGGTTCTGCAGGGTGACCCTTCTCTTCATTTCCCAGACTCCCTCCTTCGTCCTCCTCTGGTGCGAGCGGTGCTTTTACTGCCACTCCATCAAAATAAGACTGAGAGATGATCCAGCTGCCCGGGACGAGGCCGTCGGCGGCCGGCGACAGATGTCCGGAACAGAGGTGCAGATGCAAGGCAGCTGCTGGAGTTTGGAAATTCTTGGATCTTCCTCGTGACCTTTCTCCAAGCGCACCTTGCTTGCTCAACCTTCAGTTGGCTGCACTTGTTGTCCTGTATGCCTTGTTGTTGTTTTCTTTTTTGGGCTGTTCCTACCTGTGCCCCTCCTTCGCCCATCAACAGAGCTTTCACTCTGGCTTCTCTGGCCGGCTGTAATCCTGACTCCTACACTCCATGTCACAGGAAGGGCTTGTGAGCTCTAATCATTATGTAGTAAGGATTTATCCTCTCGCTCTCCCTCCCGTCTCTCTCTTTCCTTCCCTCCACCCCTCCCGTTTATTTCCCTCCCTCGGCTCTTTGAGTACCGGCTGCCCTACAACTCTACAACATCCCCCTTTTTCAACCGCCACAGATTAATGCATCGTCTCTCCTCACGCTTCCCTGGGACTCATTCGTTTGTCAACTCGTTCATTTTTATTTTTTGCCTTCCCGAACGCTCGCTTGCTCCCCGTCTCGCCTCCTGTCTGCCCTGCCGCAGATCGCATCAACAGGTTTGCCCTTGAAATATTCTCTGGGACAGGCGGAGTCAGTGCCCGCCGATTCCTTCCCATCAGGAATGTGCTCGTCCCTTAAACTATAAGCTTTTTATCAGTGCACACAGAGAACGCATCGATGGCAGAGTGTGCACATTTACAGTCTTTATACACTCTAACATAAATGCACACACACACACACAGTAGTGTAGTACTATACAGAAATTTCCATTTGTTCGAGGTAATTTATACGCAGTGTTGTTGTAATGCGCTTTATCCACCAGGGAGCACTAACACATTTGTCCTGCTCAGTATGTATAACAAAGCCAAAGTGTGCGGACACCCCGGCTTTACAGAGGCAGTAATCTGCTGCTGTCACAGCTTCACCCTGGATGAAGCCGGGGCTTTGTGTGGGTTTTCCTCACAGAAAACTTTTCCTTTATGGGGACACACTTTTCACAGCGTTAAACTGGACCCTCCGAATCCCAGAATAATGTAAGGTTAGCTACGTTTCTGGATGTAAAGCATGCTTTGTAGCAGTGGTTCTCAAACTGTGGGGTGAGTCCCACTGGTGCATGAACCTGATGTTAACCTGTAACTTTGATGCTGACGTGAATCTTTAAGTCAAATTCTTTTCTGCCTCTTGAAGTGGGGCTTGTCAGAACCACTGGATGGTCTGAGTGGGACCTTGTTCAGCTCAGCGAACCGGTTCTTGCTTCAGCTTCTGATCAGAGTAACCTTCAGGTTCATAACTGGAGCAGAATAACCGCAGGACGAGATCTCGTATCGAGATGCAGCTGCAAAACAGCAGCTGGGTCGAGCCAGCTGTTGGGCTGAGACGAGAGAAGCAGAAAACAAACTTTAAGAAAATTAAATAAATAAATAGTGCTAAAATAAATCCCAAACATACTTGCTTAACGTACCTGTTTGATGTGTGGGAAACAAGTAGCTTCTCCAAGTATACAGTGATGTTTCGCTCAGTATGCTTTAAATATGCCTCATTTTTTCATATCCTTTTAACAACTAGATCAAAAAATATCCTTTAGAAATATGTTTGTAATTTATTTATTTATTATTTAAATTAACACGTTTTGCAAATTTATATGACTTTGAGGTTACTTTTGTGCGTCTTTGAGCTGGAAGTCGTGCCTCCTATCTGTCTTTGAACGATACATTTTTCACAATGCTGTTGTTTGGAAATACATTTATATTTTTATTAGGGATGCACCGATACCACTTTTTTGGCAACGAGTACGAGTACTTGCATTTCAGTACTCGCCGATACCGAGTACTTAATAAAAACATGATTTAAATTTGCAGGTAACAGCTTTAGTCGTATAATTTAACAAAAAACAACAACAAGGGACTAGTTTGGAATTAAGAACATTTATTTAAAATGAAAAGCATGTTGTATGCAACATATTACAGAATAAATAATTATAAAAAAACAAAATTTAATTTTTAATTTGTTCGTCTGTTTCTCTGTTTAGACGTCTCACTAGCACAGTCACAGCTGGGATGACATCAGAGGCTAGTGCGTCGTAGCTGCTCGCTTTTTTAGTTAGTTCCTCAAAGGGGGCGAGGATGGCAACAGTCGTCTCCATAAGAGCCCATTGGTGAGCGGTGAGATAGTCAGGGAGTTTGTGCTCGGACACGCCCAGCACTCGTGCTGTTCCAGCGCGTCTGTACGTCCTGCTGCAGTCTCTTTATTGGCTGGTTGAGCTGTCCCTGAATGTCCTCGAGGCGGGAGTAGGCTAAGGCGGAGTGTTTAAAACGCCCAACTATTTTCCGTCCCACTGCTGTAGCATCAGCTATGCTCCTCTGTGCTAATAAGCGTGGGTAAATAAGCGTGGGTAAACTCTTTGTACTCGTTGTTGTGTTGGGATTTTGGTGCTTGATTAAATTACTTGTGTTAAATGCGCTACCTTTAGAGCCTCCTCTGGACAATTTCGCTGAGCACAATTTGCAGTCCTTTGTTTTCGCGTCTTTGTTCACTTTGAAATAGTTCCACACGGCTGACTTGTCTCGCCTGCCCTTCTCTCCTGTGTTGCCAACTCCTCAGTAAGGAAAATCGCTATTGGTTGTCCTAAAAGTCGCTAGAAGTCGCTAAATGATGTCATCACCTAATTTGCATAATTGGTCATGCTAATGTAATTGTAACCTACGCTGTTGGAGACAGAAATAACATCGTGGACATAAAGTGAGTAAAAATGTCCTAAATGAAGTTAGAATTTATTTAGAACTACAAATTAAATTTCTTTTAGCAATTATTGTTTTTTTTAATGTCTTTCACGTCTTTTTTTAGCGACTGTTTTTTAGAAAAAAGTCGCTAGGGGGTCTGAAAACTCGCTAAATATAGCGACAAAGTCGCTAAGTTGGCAACACCGCTTCTCTCAGCTCTGAGCTGCAGCCGAGGCCTGGGGGCGGGCACTCGGTGCCTGGAGGCGGGCACTCGGGGCCTGGGGGCGGGCACTCGGGGCCTGGAGGCGGGCACTCGGGGCCTGGGGGCGGGCACTCGGTGCCTGGAGGCGGGCACTCGGGGCCTGGGGGCGGGCACTCGGGGCCTGGAGGCGGGCACTCGGGGCCTGGGGGCGGGCACTCGGGCCTGGGTCGGGCACTCGGCGCCTGGGGGCGGGCACTCGGGGCCTGGGGGCGGGCACTCGGCGCCTGTGATTAACCCCTTACATGCCGCTCAAACATAGACAGGTCTCAGACTGTGGTATCGGTCCCCGGTATCGGGGGACTTTTAACGAGTACAAGTACTTTAGAAAATGTGGCATCGAGGCCGATACCAGATACCGGTATCGGTGCATCCCTAATTTTTATATCTTGTTTCTTAGAATAGAATAGAATAGATTAGAATAATCCTTTAATTGTCCCACAAGGTGAAATTTGGTTGTAACAGCAGCCAGAAAGACACATATACAACAAACAAATCTTGTCTCTTGTAAAGTTAGATATTTATTTCCATCCATCCGTCCTCTTTTGCAGGGTTGCAGTGAGGTCGGAGCCTGTCTCAGCTGTCACAAGGTGAAATGCAGGGTCAGCCTATCACAGCGCTGTAGAAATACTCACAGGCAGCTAAGAATCACCAGCTGACCTCACATGCATGTGTTCAGACGGGGGAACCCGCGCACACGCTGACCGACTCAGTCTTTACTTTCAGCATTTAGCTGAGATTCATCATGTTTTTACTCCCTGCTCGCAGAGCAGCAGGTCGATACTGTGCTGAGAGAGACGCAAACTGAGGGGATGGCTGCACGTGAGAATCTGTGTCTCTTCGAGGCGAGCATCTGCAGGCTGTGGACGCTGTGGCGAGAGCGTAGTCTGTTGGCGAGGGAGGGAGGAGCGCTTGATGCACGTGTTCGGAGAGTTGCGTTCCCCTCCTGATGCTTGCTGTAATGCTCACACTAACATGCTAAAATGACCCCCCACACTGGGAAAGGTCCCGGTGCTCCCCGTGGGCGGTCTGCCAGCACGTTGAAATGGATCATTCCTGTTCTGATATGATTTTTGCACGTTTGATTCCACAGCTGATGTGAAAATACAGCTGCAGCTTTGACCTTGGTTGACCTTGGCCGTCTCCCAGCAAACATGGTCTTTGCTGCTTGTTTCACTCCTCTGACCTCAGAGGCTCAGCGTTGTTGTGTCGAGTCTGCAGGAACTGCAAAGTAGAAATCTTTGAAAGGTCACGCTGGCGTTCTGGACATGAAACGGCACCGAGACAAACTTGACTTTAACAGGCTGTCTGCAGGTGACTCATACTCGTCTCGAACGCACCACAAACACGCCGCCTGAAGCTGTTTTAGCTCCACTTTACTGATTTGATCAGGACACCAGCCCCCCCTAGAGGTCAGAGAGCAGAAATGCACCTGCTGATTTGCACGTGAAATTGCTGCTCAGAAACACTCTTACCTGTGAACTTTGCCCTGCGTTTAAATATTTTAGCGTCTCAACCTGAGCTCCACTGTCTCAGCCCCGAGCTGACTGCGAATGAGCTCCGGATCATTTTGATGACACCCGTTTACGCACTTCCAGGTCACATTTGCATATATTACATTGCAGAGCTGCAAACATCTCCATCACAAAGGCAATTGCAAACTGCTGTGGCACGCACAAGCCATTAATCTTAATTTCTTCCCTTGTGGATGAATCCTTGGAAAAATGAATCCTTTTTCTCGGGCAGAAGGACATCAGTCGGATTTTATGAGCCTGTCAGGGCTGCACTGAGAGATGTGCGTTTGTTTCTCTGCGTACGATGCTGGAGGCTGGGCCCGCGACCCCGATCGATCACCGGACGATAATAAATATCCACGAATCCCCAGTTTGTAATCAAGAGCTCACAGGCTTTCCTCCATTGATATTTGATCAATAAGGTGAACAGATGGGACTGTAAAGCAACGATCAGGTGTTGGGTTGTTGCTGAGCAGGAAGTGTTACCTTTACCTTTATTTTTAGTTTCTCTCCATCAATTTATTAGAAGCAGAAAACAAACCTGAGACTTTCTTAAATCTACAGTCAGAACTTTTCTGTTTGTTGTTTTGAGCAAATAATCGCTCAGCACTCAGGATGATTTTGACCTTCATACCACAGGTGATCAAGTTTGACCTTGACTTTTAGTTTGAGGTCAAGTTTTCTGAAAATCTTGTGATTTTTATATTTATGCTGTTCATGCATCTGCTAAGAGGCCAATACTGGTGGCCTCCAGTATTTTCAGAATTTTTTCCAATTCAATTCAATTTTATTTATATAGCGCCAAATCACATCAAAAGTCGCCTCAAGACGCTTCATAGATACAGAGAAAAACCCAACAATCATATGACCCCCTATGAGCAGCACTTTGGCGACTGTGGGAAGGAAAAACTCCCTTTTAACAGGAAGAAACCTCCGGCAGAACCAGGCTCAGGGAGGGGCGGGGCCATCTGCTGTGATTGGTTGGGGTGAGAGAAGGAAGACAGGATAAACACATGCTGTGGAAGAGAGACAGAGGTTAATAACAGATATGATTCAATGCAGAGAGGTCTGTTAATACATAGTGAGTGAGAAAGGTGACTGGAAAGGAAAAACTCAATGCATCATGGGAATCCCCCGGCAGCCTACATCTATTGCAGCATAACTAAGGGAGGATTCAGGGTCACCTGGTCCAGCCCTAACTATATGCTTTAGCAAAAAGGAAAGTTTGAAGCCTAATCTTGAAAGTAGAGATAGTGTCTGTCTCCTGAATCCAAACTGGAAGCTGGTTCCACAGAAGAGGGGCCTGAAAACTGAAGGCTCTGCCTCCCATTCTACTTTTAAATACTCTAGGAACAACAGAGCGAGAGCGAAGTGCTCTAATAGGGTGATATGGTACTACAAGGTCATTAAGATAAGATGGGGCCTGATTATTTAAGACCTTGTATGTGAGGAGCAGCATTTTGAATTCTGGATTTAACAGGAAGCCAAAACAGGAGAAATCTGCTCTCTCTTTCTAGTCCCTGTCAGGACTCTTGCTGCATCATCCACGCTCCAGGTTTTTTTGCCTCACACTTCCACATGTAACACTGATGAAGCGCTAATGAATTAATACAGGCGAAAGGTGAAATATTATGATCATTATTAATCAGAAGATTTAGGAATGCTACTGGAGCTGATGGGCAGTAATTAATAAATACACACAACACAAAATGCTTTTGCAGGTACCGTGTATTTAACCAAACCCCAAAGAAAAATAACAAGAAAAGAAAAGGAGAACTTAAATAATCACTCCTGCTGCAGCTATTCAATTAATCAGAAACCCAGTGGGGGTGCACAAAGACAACTCAGCAAATTCTTCTGGCTTATACCAAGCAATATAGATTCTAAAAAAGCAGTTCCCCATAAATAACACATGTCAACATCAAAACCACTGATCCACACTGAAGTCCATGAGTTTTATCTGAATGTCCATGAGAGATGTCCAAGCGCTGTTGTCCAGAAATGGGGGGAATGGTGTGTATGATTGTGGAAGTCGGTGTATTTGGAAAATGGGGACAGAGCGTCGTCTTTGATAGCTTCCTACCCAACCAGTGGAAGCTTCAATTGCAGAATGAGTCGTTCATTGGCTCGCCATCCTTTTTCATACTCAAAAAGGTTCACCTGTCCAATTCCGTTCTGTTCAGTGCACAACAACACTGTGGCTCTGGCTCACAGTAATCAGCATCTGCAACAGCTCTGTCACCTCGCTCGCCTCCACGTATCTCACAGGAGGAAGCCGGGACAGGCTTACTATGACCCACGTGCCATCCGATTGGCTGAGCAAAGTCATGTGGTTGGAGTCATGTACTTGTGATGTGTTCAATGGCAGGGTTACACCCATTCTCGGCTTGTCATCTTCTTTCCTTTTCCGTGCTTGTTCTTAGAGGCTCACCTGACTGTTGGTGTCTCTGTATTAGTGTAAGGTTGTACCTTAAAATATAAAGCACCTTGTTGCTGTGATTTGGTGCTTTTTATACATAAAACTCACATTAAATTTCCAGATATTCCACCCACTGGCTGGTGAAGTCTCCTTTTTAAACCTCTAACTGAGCTATTTTCTGAATTGCCATTGGCCAAACGGTGATTTCTGACTCTGATAACGACGACGATTTACCGAATCGAAAGTGTTTACTGAGGTCACAGACGAGGAGAGCTGAGCGCTGAGCATCTGCTGGCTATTCAGAAGCGTGCAGGTTAAGGTGCTTCCACTTTGGCTTCGCTCTTCAGGCGCAGATGCTATGTCCGTCTTTTATACCAAGCAACGGATTTTCTGGAAGCATAAGAAATGGATCTGATTTCGGAGCATCGGTTCAAATGACTTCAGCGAACTCTTTGATGAGCCGGATCTGTTCAGGCTGACACATTCTGTTGCTGTAAGCTGGCATTCGTGTAAACTGTAAGGCTTTGTCCGAGCAGGTGGGCCGAGCGAGGAGGAAGTAACACATGTCGGGGCAGCAGCAGAGGGAAAGGCAGACATATGCTCTTTCTCTGTGGCCTGGCCTTCCTGCTTCACCGGACAATATGGCAGCGAATCACAGCTGACCCAAAATATTATTTCCTTACAAACGTCATCTCGGGCGTCACCGTGGCATTTAGAAACAGAGCCTCTGCTTTTCTTCCTGCCAGCGCTCGGAGATATTTTCAGAGGAGTCTGAGGCGAGGTCAAAGGGTAAGGTAGAAGGTAAAAGGCCACACTCGGCTGCTGTGGATCCCAAGAGGGGGCGCACATTCATCCCACCTGTGACCAACACCAGCGCGACTTGTTTATGAGAATCCTGAATGAAAACATTTCTGTAACGGCGCTGTTAACAGTGGTCTGACTCCTGCAGCCTCAGCTGGCACGACGAGCTGCTCCCAAAGTCCGCTGGGAGTCTCGAGGCTGTTTGGCGTTTCCGTCCAGCAGCCAGCGGCGCTTCAATCGGGCCCGGAGAGCCCGGACGCAACCTGTCAAGCCGTTAAGCGTCTGTTCTCCCCAGAAGCTCCTGCCAAGCTGAGACCGGTTACCTGATGGATGATGCAGTGACTGTAAACAGGTCAACATCACCGCTCGGGCCACTCGCCACCACAGAACAGGAAACAAAAATGGATGCAGTATGCAGAAAATGACTTCCTGCTGCACGTTTATGGAGCGTGTCTGATAAACGAGTTCATGCGCTCACATATCTGCTACCTGCAGCTGAACTTGGCACTGACTGCACAGAGCTGAAGCAGCTTAAAGTGTGAGCAAAGCTTTTCTCTTCTAAGCTCACCGTGTCCTGATAGCAGACACACAGCAGTGTAACGCAGGTTTGTACTTCTGGGCGGACAGGTGGGTACATTAACTTTACATCTTTCCATACCTCCCCTGAACATGTTTAACCTCCAGTGTTCGGATTGATTGATCAGCCGACCTCAGCTAGCCTGGTTTTGCTATCTTCCACATGCTTACCTCTAAAGTGGACCCATCTGCTCCTCTGCAGCTTTTGACTCAGCTAGAGAAGCTTTGCATGAATCACCTGTTAAACAAAGTGTATTTATGTGAAACCTGCCTTTGCTGTGGCCCCTCACTTCTTCACCTCCCTGACAGCAGATTTCTCCTGTTTTGGCTTCCTGTTAAATCCAGAATTCAAAATCCTGCTCCTCACATACAAGGTCTTAAATAATCAGGCCCCATCTTATCTTAATGACCTTGTAGTACCATATCACCCTATCAGAGCACTTCGCTCTCGCTCTGCAGGCCTACTTGTTGTTCCTAGAGTATTTAAAAGTAGAATGGGAGGGAGAGCCTTCAGTTTTCAGGCCCCTCTTCTGTGGAACCAGCTTCCAGTTTGGATTCAGGAGACAGACACTATCTCTACTTTCAAGATTAGGCTTCAAACTTTCCTTTTTGCTAAAGCATATAGTTAGGGCTGGACCAGGTGACCCTGAATCCTCCCTTAGTTATGCTGCAATAGATGTAGGCTGCCGGGGATTCCCATGATGCATTGAGTTTTTCCTTTCCAGTCACCTTTCTCACTCACTATGTGTTAACAGACCTCTCTGTATTGAATCATATCTGTTATTAATCTCTGTCTCTCTTCCACAGCATGTCTTTATCCTGTCTTCCTTCTCTCACCCCAACCGGTCGCAGCAGATGGCCCCGCCCCTCCCTGAGCCTGGTTCTGCCGGAGGTTTCTTCCTGTTAAAAGGGAGTTTTTCCTTCCCACTGTCGCCAAAGTGCTGCTCATAGGGGGTCATATGATTGTTGGGTTTTTCTCTGTATCTATGAAGCGCCTTGAGGCGACATTTGTTGTGATTTGGCGCTATATAAATAAAATTGAATTGAATTGACACTAGTAATTTTAGGCCCCGCCCCCTCCCTCTGAAAGGCACAGCCTTTAGTTAATCCATTAAAAACATATAGAAGAGGGCGCCGGTTGGATCCTGAATTAAATAATATTCTGTGAACCTTCAGTAGTGACGTATGTAATGCATATAAAAGCTAAACTTGCATTTATTCTTTGAATTGACTTTTATTTAAAGCGGTGAGAGCTTTGGAGATCTGTAAGGTGCATTGCTCTGCAGTGTAATGTCACAAAAGCACATGAAACCTAAGAAGCCTTTAATGTTTCACGTTCAGGCTGTGCACGGACTACTGACATCCTTTATTCTCCGCATGCTGTGACAGGCTCTCGGGTCTGTTTGAGGACTTTCTCTGCAGGCGACCGTCAATTGTTAGCACCACCCCGAGACTTCACACACACATGCAGAGACTGAGAAGTGTGTCCTCAGCACCTCTCCAGTCAGCCGCTCTCATCGCCGGTGTGCCAGCGCCCTCCACAGGCAGCAGTCTGTCTGGATTTTGCACCCTTTCGCCCTTTCGACAAAAACAAAGCAAAGCATTGGTGACAAATTGCTTTTATTTGCAAGGCGTCGCCAGTTCCCCTCTACTCTCCGTGCTCTATATTCAGGACGTCCACCTGCACGAGTCCCCGCTGGCTTTAGTTGCACGAGGGCAGCCTTGCCAAGCAGTCGTATAATCCACGGGGTGAATAAAAATGGATTTGGCTGCAACAGACGCCCGGTAAGCTGCCTTAAACCAACAGGCAGAATTGTCCACAACACAGATTCTCTCATGTACATCCTCATTTTTCACAGGTCACACTGTTCCTGCTGATAACACTAATCTGCACGTCTGCAAATACACTTTTTGATCCCCCAAAATGTAATCTGAAATTAGATCATAACACAAAGACAAACAGCAGCAGCTCAGATACTGTAGTACAAACACCCTCAGCTCAGCTAAGATGGCGTTAAACGCTTCATTTCATTGATCAGAATTAGTTTTTATTCCCGTCAGCACACGGGGTGAACGATCTTCTTCACGAGCTGCGTGAATGATTCGCACCTCCCGATAAAGAGCTTTAGTCTCGGGGGAAAGCAGCACGAGCGTGCGCGTTCGCCTGTCAGAGCGAGCGAGCGTTTCCTGGCACCGTGTCCTCTTCTCCCTCCGTCTCCAGAGGCCTCGGACAACAGACGGGTCACAGCGTAGCCGCATTTTAAATCCGGTGTGCAGATGGACACCAGTAGTGGTTCTAAATCCTGAGCGCCTTGGCACCAGGCAAACGCAGAGAGAGAAGAGAGCGATTCATCATCGGTTTGATTTTGTTCCCAGTGAAAAAATGCTCAGAAGGAGCGATCATCCAGGCTCTTTGGTCGCGGAGCTTTGTTTTCGTTGCGTTAGATAATCAAGCAGACAGATTTTCAACTGATGTCAGTGCTTTGACTCCAATTAGGAACCAGCGGTGTTATAAATAATATGAATAAGCACAGTTACAGCGTCACAGATGGGCTCTAATTGTCTTACCAAGAGGCAGAAACGAGAAGCTTTTGTCTCACACAAAGCTTTAAATGTTATTTCTTCAATTTTCTTTCCAACTTCGTTCCAGAAAACGTCCCAAACTTGTTTTATTTCCTTTGCAGTTGTTCTTTTTATGCTTCTACTTCATGCTTTTGCAGAAAGAAAATGTTTCGAAATATGTTTTTCGCTTTGTGCTCGTTTGAAGCTCGACGCTGTTTTTTCACCCGTAAACTGTTAAATCGTGTTAAATTTAAGTCATCATTAGTCACCCTGACACTGTCTTTTAGAGAAAAGTATGAAAAATAATGGGAATTATTTTTTGATGAATGATTGGTGTGCTGTATCCACCCTACCTGGACACACTCTGACATATTATGATTGAAGTTTGGGGCAATTAACCCTTTAAGACCTACCATAGAACCAAGTGCGCCAGAACTTATATTATATTTTTACATGCTGTGGAGCCATTTTTGGGAGCATTTCAAGTTGCTATACATCAATACAAACATTACAGCCCAAATTGTAATAATATGTCTGCATTAAGTGCATAGTAATTACATAAATTGCAAAAAAGTGCAATAAACTACAAAAAAATTGAAAATCGTTTTTGTTTTTTTAACATATATTTCTAGTTAGAGAAATTTAAGAGGCTTATCCCTCAAAACTGTAAATACAAAAAAGTTGCACAAAATAGTTTCCCACCACAGGAAATTTATTTTGAGTGTCTTCATAGTTTTATTTTTGAAATACACCAATTTTTATACACTGCAGGAAAAACGAAAATAAATATTATAATGCAAATTTGCAAAAAAGCAGCATGTGCATCAAAATAAACTATTTCCAGCAGTGCAATATGAGTCCTAAGCATCCCAGAAACCACACAGAAAGTCATAAAGTCAAACATAACTTTTAAAAACACCAGTATAGGCTCATGAGGCCCTGATGGTAAAAAACTACATTTCTGCAAAATGACGTCACTTCCGGTTTCGGGCAGGTCATGGCGGACATGCGATAGTTCGCGCTGACGTCTATTCCAACGTAGGAAGTGTTATGAACAGCTGATCGGATCGGCAAAGCGTGTTTCTGGAATATTATGTTTTTGTTGCTGCAAGTGCTTTTTATGCAGTTTTTGCAAAGTTATATGTGGAAGGAAACTGTGACCGAGGACAAGCTGATGGCATAAGATGTAAGTACAACTCCTCCGGTTTCATATGCAAAAAAAATTATTGCGCTAGCTCACGTGGTTGCAGAGCTACCGGGATTTAAAAATAGTTACGCGAAACAGAGCGTGCTGCTCTGACCGGCTTTAAAGGGTTAAGACCTCAGATATTGGATATTAGATACAGTCATAACTTCCAAACATCTCTTCCGCTTTTCCTTGTCAGGGTCGCTGGGGGGTGGAGCCTATCCCAGCTGTCTTAGGGCGAGAGGCAGGGTGCACCCTGGACAGGTCGCCAGTCTGTTGCAGGGCTGACACACAGAGACAGACAACCATCTGCACTCACATTCACACCTATGGGTCATTTAGAGTCACTAATGAACCTATCCCCACTAACTGCATGTCTTTGGACTGTGGGAGGAAGCGGAGTGCAGAACAGAATCCATGCAAACATGCAGAGAACATGCAAACTCCTGCAGCCATAACTTATCAGATATAGACAGGCGGGTTGGAGTTTACAAGATGCAGAACGACCAGAACGAGATCTTTTAATTGTTTCCACATAGTCTTATAATCTGAAATAATATTAAATCTCCGTCCACCCCTCTTCTGATAGTAACACGTCTTTCTCTCTGACAGACTTCACTTCTAAGCTCTTCTTGTAAAATTTGCAGTTCAGAAGTGCCGCTCATCCTCGGAGTTTCTAATTCTTTTGGCCGTAACAGATTGGGTTAATTGTGGAAAAGGATGAAATAAAAAAGATCACAGCAGGGGGCAAATTAAAGGGAACACACTTCTCTTTTTAGTTTTCTAATGAAGAAGACGATAATTATGCCCGCTAGTTAGAGAGATAGACCTCTGCCTTATCCTAACTTCTGTAATGCTGCGTGCTTTCTCTGTGATGAGGCTTTCTGAAGATCTTCTGGTCGTATGATGAGACAAACGGGTGTCTGATGGGCCAGTGACGCGTCTGTCTGTGCGATAGGGGGGAGCATCATATCAGGGAGGCCCCGAGTACATGTGGTTTGATGGCAAGCTTAACCTAAAGGATCCTCTGGAAGATCCAGACATGTTTTCTCAAAACATCACATCTCTGTGGTTTTCAAACTGCAGAACATCATTTAAACCAAACAACCTTCGGCTAAGCAGATGGCACACCACAGACAAGCTACAGTTCCTCGTCAGGCTGGGACTCTGCGGTTTATTTACACCCACAGGCCAGTGGCCACTCTTTCATTGGTGAGGCGTACACTTGGTCTGAGCGGGGAGTCGAGGGTCCGTCCTGTCATATTGTTTCACCATCTTACAATCCTGTGAATGGCACTCATGGCCATTGATCGGTGCTCAATTAGCATATTGGTGATCATGGAACTGACTTCATGGCCCATGTTGGTCATTGTGTAAATGTGATGTTTATAAGGTTGAGAAACCTGCAGTCAGCTGAGACTCGGATGACTTAGAGATGCCACACTTCCTCAGCCTGTGAGCATCATCGGTGAAGCTGGCTAATGCTAGCATGGCGCCAACCGACCCAGAGAGACACGTAGAAACCGAACAATCTCCTCGGAGATAAACTAGGCCAAAATAGCACGAGTTGCGAGCCAGAGACAGCAACACTGCTTGGATTGTGTGAAGTAGTGTGGTAAGGCAGTGGTCCCCAACCCAGGGGCCTCGGACCGGTACCGGTCCGTGAGTTGTTTGGTACCGGGCCGCGAGAGTTGAGGCTCAGGTGTGAAATGTATAGTTTTCAGGGTTTTTATCGGTTTTCAGCGTTATTTTGTTATCGTTTGTACCGTTAACTCGGTTTTCCTGGGTCTTTTCATGTGTGTTATGAATAAATCTTCTTTTTTTCGGTACCGGTACTAGTTTTATTTTGTTGGATTTATCCGTGACACCTTAAAGGCCGGTCCGTGAAAATATTGTCGGGCACAAACCCGTCCGTGGCGCAAAAAAGGTTGGAGACCGCTGTGGTAAGGTGATGGAGGAGGGTTTATGCCAGTGGGAATCACTGAAGGTGTCTTTGACTGCAGACACAGGACCTCATCTGTTCCTCCTCATGCCTGCGAGCGACTCTTCTTTCTCATTAAAGTTCCTTTAATTCAGGAGCCCACCCACTTCTTGTTGGTTACGTCACCTATCACCAACATCGCTGCTCGTTTCCTACTTTCAGATGATGTAAACTGAATCTTTTTGGGATTTGGAGTTTTGAATTGTGACGCCATCGTCCAAATAAACCACCCGCTGTATCAGCCACTCTTTGCTTTCTTTTCTCCTTCTCAGATTTTCCCATCCCTCTCTGCTGTTGTTGATTTGTCGCCTCGTGCCAACAAAGCGGTTCTTCCAACTCCTGGCTCTCAGATCACCCAATTCCTCGGACTGACCTTGCATTACCCACAAGGCCGCGGGTCATCAAGCGTGCGCTCGCCTCATCCCACAAATTGTGGCTGGTGCTCGTTTTCTGTCGAGCCCAGCACTTTTGTTTCCATTTATAGCCGCCTCTTTTTCAGGATCCCAATCATTATAAGAAGGGAAGGTGAGTTACAGCCCTGCTGAATTGCTAATGACAGCACCTCTCCACCGCTGTAATGGGTATTAAACCACAATCGTATTAGAGTGGAGGGGATGTCACCGAGGCCGGCCTTTCTTTGTGCTGCACGCTGGGAGTGGAAACAACCTGCAGACGCGCGTGAACATATTCCAGCAGATCTTAAAAGTCTTATTTTTACTTGTGAAAGACTGAATTTTTAATTTAATTAAAGCACATTTTATCAAATACATACCACTGTACCTAATTAGGTTATTTTTACTGCCTTTATTAAGAAGCAACCATCTTCACAGTGTGCACATGTGTCAGCTTCTGATCCCTCAGTCTCTGAAAGCGTCGTCAATGCAAAACTGATGAGACAACACATCCAATCGTTTGTCTCTCATATAAAACATTTTTCTGTCTTGCGTGTGCGATCATTTCTTAACAGCCTCAGTTTGATGCCGGCTTTGATTTGAGTTTTAAGCTGAAAACAGTGACTCGCTGCAGGACCGGCTCAGCGGGTTGTCTCGGGTGCATGATTGTTCCTGGATGATCTGTGTGTACATTTTAAAGGTTTGTCTCCCTCATCTGGACAGACGGCATAACTACAGCTCAGGTTGGACGACTAAGAGTTGGACAATGTGTGTAGATGAAGGGTTGTGACATTAATGAAGTCTTATGGGATCATATGAAACAAAAATCCAAGTGTTCAGCATGATCGATGGCACAGAAGTTACCAAGTTTCTGCCTTTCACCTGCTGCCGCCTTCTCAAACGGACAAATGAGATCACCAGATTTAAGGAAGCCCCAAAGTAAAAGTTCTCCGAGCGATGTAAGCGAAGTTGGCTGCAGATGGCACTTAGCTGGGCCGAGCATGCAGCGTTAGCAGCAGATGGCGCAGCGCTGGGCTGATGGATGCACTGTCGAAAACTCCAAACAAGAAACCTGCTGCTCTCCTTCCATCAGAGAGGCTGAGGAGGACGAGCCTCTGTCGCTCTCAAACGTCCACGCGGCGCACACAGACTGGTGATGAATGCTGCGTTAGCTGATTTATTAGAGCCATATTGTGGGTTCATACTCTCCCCTGTTGATTCTTGTTATTTTGTGTGATGGGAGAAAGTCTGCTGAGGACTGCGATGGCAGCGAAACTGGACTGGAAACAACGGAGGAGAAAAAGAAGATAAGGCTGAAATCTGAGGGTTGTATTTTATAAGCACATTTACATATTTTACTTGACATATATCACTTTTGCATCACAAAAAAATTTGAATATTGAGCATCTTAGTTTGGCCTCCATCAGTTTCTGGAGATCGCCGTGTTGCGATTGGCTGAGGAGGCAGATAATGGAGTGACAGTGACCCTCAGTCTCTTCAAACTTGGAGACAAGTTTCTGTCCCGTCTCCAGGCTGATTGTCCTGAAGCTCCTCAGGGATTCAGATTGATGCCCAAGGCCTTCAAATCCTCCTTGACAGGTTTTTTGTATCCAAGTTTATCTCAAATTATTTCCTAAAGTCAGCCACAAAATACTAAAAGAAATGGATGGTTGGCACTGATGCTGTAATTAATAATAATATAATAATATAATAAATATAATATAATAATAATTACATGAATTGGAGCGATCAGGTTGTGGCACTGCTGAGGTCTTATTGTGATGGCAGAGATTACTTAGTGTTAGTTACTATCAGTGTTGGTCAAGTTACTTGAAAAAAGTAATCAGTAACTAATTACTGATTACTTCCCCCAAAAAGTAATCCAGTTACTTTTCTGATTACTTATTTTCAAAAGTAATTAATTACTTAGTAACTTAATTACTTTTTAAAAACATGATTTACAACCTGAATAGGTGATAAAGTGATAGATCTTTCAGCCCAATTCTACTTTTTCTACATAATCATCATATAAAATGTAATCAAATGGAAAAGTCTCATTTTAAAACTTGTTTTATTAGTTTTAATCTTTTAACTTTATGCATCAAGCAAAAAATTTAATTATCTGCAACATTCTCTGACTTGAAGAAATTAGTTTAACATTTAAACCTATTTTCTGCACATTCCAGCACATAAAATAAAATATTTTGTGTGTTTACACTCAGTCTTTCAAATAGATGCAAGTAAAACACAGCAGAAAATAAATAAAGTCAAAGACTAGCGGTCCTGTTGCTCTATTTTCACCTGTAAAGCAGGAGTGGGGTAGGCGGAGGTTTACCCTGGTGCAGGTGTGCAGCGGTCAGTGGAAGAATCCGCGAGTTTCTCTGTGAGTTTCCCATTACGTCGTAGCTACTCGGTGCTTGTTCGGAAGTTTAGGGGTTTTTTTCGCTGTAAAAAGAAGTTTTCTTCCCACGCACAACGGACACTAATGTTTTTGTCACTTTTTATGGAATCAAACTCAAAGTAAGGTCAGTACTTCCACGCTTTAAACGCTGCACGCTCATACTCTCTCTGCACTCGATATATGATCCATTGTTGATCTGCACACAGCTGTTGTCACGAACGTCGCACTCGCTTACGTCACTGTCATGAGACACACTCGCAAAAAAAATCACGGTTTTAGTAACGCAGAAACGCAGCGTTCCTACGGGAAAGTAACGGTAATCTAATTACCGTTTTTGCAATAGTAATCCCTTACTTTACTCGATACTTGAACAAAGTAATCGGATTACTATAATAACCGTGATGCAGAGACAATATATCTATTACAAAAGAAGGAGCTCACATGTGCATGTTTGCATTGCATGTGCACATTTTCATAATAAATCTAAAGACAATGAAACACATGAAACTGTAACAGATGTTTTCAGTTTATTAGCAGAATCAGTGGTTTTTATGTCAACACGGTGATAGAATAGCACAAAAATATGAGGAATGTTGCTGTTTTTTATGTCATTAAGTTTCTTTTGAAAAGGACCGCATACAAGAAATGTCTCAAAGAGGAGATCCTAGAGTCTCTCCCTGAACGGTGACCTTTCACCTACCGCTCCGTGTTCCTGACCTCTGGGCCCAGCCTGGTCCGGCTCGTCCCTGCGGAGAGGAGGGTCAAAGCGAATCAATACAAAGTATTTCCGATCTATCGCCTTTAAAACTATGATCTTCATAAGAGCGATGTGACGTTGTGACCTTTACAGTCTCAACCCGGTGGGAAATTTTCCATCTAAGCGTTTCATAGCGCTCTCCTATCAAAACACCAAATATCTGCTGGAGGAACGTCGTGCGCCCCTCCAGGAGACGCCAAGAGACTTGGAAAATCAATGCCAAGGCGCAGCGAGGCTGTTAGCTAATACTAACACAGCTATAAACATTCATTTTTTCTACCAGGAAATTCACCCCTGCAGTATATGTGCAGCTGTAACATTATATGTCTGCGGTATGTGTGTGGACACTGATGAACATTCATTCAAACAGCAGCAGTCAAAGAAAGCGCGCGGGCCTCGTGTCATCCGAGATTAATCGCCGCGATATAAATACTCGAGCGGCTGAAGAGCGAACTGTATTACAAGCTGGTTTGGACTCGGCCGTCATTTGGCTCATGAATCATCTTTGTTAATTGTGTTTGCTACCAAAATTACACGAGGGAATCCTGTATCTACAAAATTGATAGTGGCTACAAATATTTGAGCCGTGTTTTTCTTTGACACCGGCGGGCTCGTCGTTTTGTCAGCGGCCCTCGGCTCCCCTCTGCTAGATGTGCCGTGACTTGATATATTGGGTCTTTTAGCCCCCGCTTTGGCTCAAATCCAAGGCCCATTTGTACAGATGGGGTTTTACGTCGGCCGTTTTAGCAAAGCACCCTCCCCATAAAGCCAAAGTGTCTCATCGCTTCATAATTGTGTGATTATGGTCAATTGCTGCGGTTGGGGTGACAGATTCTATCGGAGCCCAACAGATGCTTTTATCATATTTTAGATCTCCATTTGACCTTAATCAACCGTTACATGTATGAATAAAACGGGGAGGTGATATTTCACGGGATCAGGTGTGCGAGAGGAGCAGGTGTGACAGAACGAGGCCGTGAGGGACGATGACACACTTGGGTTAACCCACACGGCTGCTGGCGTGGCTGAAAAGTGATGCCGCTGAATGAACTGTGCAACAACCAAGGCAGACACAGGGTGCCACCAGGTGGGAGAGCGTTGACATTACAGCTATTGTTTGAGGATCTGTGAAGTAGAAAGTTATAGCATAGATATTTATTATTGTATAGAAGGCATTAAAATGAACCAAAACACTAAAAAAGTGCTCAGCTGACGGCAAAGACGACACATTTCATTTCGACTATTCCACAATGCTGAGATGATCTGCCGCCGTCTCAGCCCGTCCCCTGGATCCTTTATTTATTATATAAAGTATTTTGCATATTTGATTTGGTAAAAATTTGGCCTGTAAGATGATTCATTCCTCGTTCTTTCAGCTACATGTTGCTAAATTTAAATCAGAAATAGGCTGATTCACTGTTTGGCATTAAATCTATGAATATTATAGACCAATAAAAGTACTTCAGATTTGTTTGCAGACATCAGGAAACAAAAATCAGGGAATAGGGAATAATAATAATAATAATAATGATAAGGGAATGGGAGAGGGTTGACATTACAGCTATTGTTTGAGGAGCTGTGAAGTAGAAAGTTATAGCATATGTATTTATAACTGTATAGAAGGAATTAAATGAACCCAAACACTAAAAAATAGCACAAGTGCTCAGCTGACGGCAAAGACGACACATTTGATTTCGACTCTTCCACGAAGATGAGATGATCTGCCGCCGTCTCAGCCCGTCCCCTGGATCCTTTATTTATTATATAAAGTATTTTGCGTATTTGATTTGGTAAAAATTTGGCCTATAAGACGATTCGTTCCTCGTTCTTTCAGCTACATGTTGCTAAATTTAAATCAGAAATAGGCTGATTTACTCTTGCAGCACTGAAACACTTCAGTGTCCAAGTTTGGCATTAAATCTATGAATACTTATAGACCAATAAAAGTACTTCAGATTTGTTTGCAGACATCAGGAAACAAAAATCAGGGAATAAAGTTAAAAATCTGTTTTGTTGTTAAGGATCCTCATCGGGGGAAAGTGAGCACGCTGAGGTTCGAGGGATCTTTGCCTACTAAGAGTAACTCGAATCTCTTTTCTCAACTCTGTGATTGAGTGATTTCTGCCATGTTTCAGGCTTAATAGGACAAAATGACTGCGTCTCTGACCATCAAGCTACCCTGGGAAACATCTGGAAACTATTCTAATCAGCCCATGTCTTTAATCAGATATACTGAGGTGTCAAAAGCCATCGTTAAAGGTGCAGGGGAGAGGCCTGTGCTACAACATATCCAGGACATGTTTTCTAATAATATTACATGTGAAAATGAACAAGAACAATATTAAGAGATTTAAAATCCAGGAATAATATGAATGTAAAGCATAAAACAAGATGGTCAGAGGTGATGTGGCTGTAAAGTCAGTTTCTCAGAGTCTAGCTGACAAAGATAAAGTGGTTATAGGTTCTATAGATGAGCTGCAGCACCGCTGAAGGCTTAAGTACGATCACGCGGAGGCGGTTATCAACTGGATGGTCGACCCGTCCAACCACGAGATCACAAACTGAAAGGACGAGCACTGTGCAACGTTTACATCCCAGTATAAAAAAGTTTGTGTGCTTTTAAGCACTTAAAGACCATTAAAAACTCTCCAAAACAAACAGTTTAGGTTGATGGAATCATCACTGTCAGTAGTGAGTAATGGGAAGATTTGGGTATAATTACAGCTGCTTGTTCCATTAGATTAATGCATTGTTTAGATTTGCTTCTTAGACTGTTTATGCCCCGTTCTTTCAGCTGCATCTCAATCTAATATCGAAAGATAGTTCAAGTCAGAAACATTTTACATAATGTCAACAAGTAAAATGCTCCGGGGGCTATTTTTAGCATAATGTTACTGTATTACAGCTTACAGAAGAATAACAGTAATGCTTTGTTTGCAGACACCAGGAAGAAAAAGCAGGAAATAAAGTTTGTTTAGTTTTTTTAATGATGTTCGTCAGGTTTCAGGTATCTATTTTCTAGAGAATTGATTGGTTAGTAGGTGGTGGTTTGGCACATATTGATCTTTTACCTTGAACATAACCTGCAGGTCAGGTCTGCAGCCTGTTACTGTGGCGAGGAACCACCTTCACAACCCAGAAAACACAGTGTTAAACCTGAAGTTTCATCACCTGCTACTCAGGGCCTCGGGACGTGAACGCGAACACAATGTCAGAGTTCTTCTCAACATGTGCGCACAAATACATTTTTGCCATGATGTCACCACAGCAGTCAGAAACAGACATAATGTGACCAGGTGAGGCCCAACGTCCAACAACAGTAATGATTTAAGGCATCTGCAAGTCAAGCACCTGTAAAACAAATAGTTCACCTTTCGCAGCCTCGCTGTTTCACTGATTATTTTTTTGTTGTGTACAATTTTGCATGCTTTTTTTTTTTTTATACAGTGCATTGTGTTCTGCGTCCTGATTGACTGTAGACCATTGTCTAAATCTCGCGCCGTGTCTCCTGTCCAGTACAGAATGAGTTCAGCTTATCAAATTTACATAAATCTTCGATTGCTAGCAGCGTGACTCTGAAGTGCTGTACTGTATGTTTGTAAGTTTTCTCCCCAACAAACAACACTGTCGACGAAACGTTTGCACCATCAAAGGCAGCTGCGGTAGCTCCCAGAAGGCAGAGGAAGATGCTAACCATCGCACAAAAAGTTGGACTTCCTGACGTGCTAATGGAAGGTAGAAGTTACCGTATTCTCCGGACCATAAGGCGCATTAAGCGAAACAAAACAGTCAGATAAGTCAAACTTTACTCAGCTCCTTCTTCTTGCTTCCTCTACTTCTGTACCATTGATTCATTAATGTTGAATTCTCTGCAGCTGCTCTGTTCCCATGTTCTGGACCTGAAAACAGGGTTTGAGCTTTGGTTTCGTTCTATAATACTGGACTTATTCTTCTACCAAGGTTTGAACTTTGAGTGTAAACAAGAGAGAAAAGTGTGAAAATGTTCACGCCTGTCTGAGTGTATAAAGTAGTGAGGGGTTTTACAGCCTTAAAACATCTGTAATAACTGTAAAAAATAAACATGGCTACTTCTCGGATTTCACCTATAGTGGGTTATTTAACTCCCGCGATGAACGAGGGATCGCTGTATTTACAAAAGTAAACACATAATTAAATGTACAACCCTGAAAAATGGTGGAGTAATCAAAGTAAATGTAATCTAACCTCTTTGCATTAAGAAAGCAGTTTAATTTTTATCCATTAACAGGATAAGTCGAGTGATCAGCAGCACGTATTTCTGAATCCAGCTCCTGTAGCCGAATCTTTACTTCAGAGACAAATTTAAAAAGTTAAACGTAAATGAACGAGCTGACAGCTGTGTAATGTTCGTTGTTGAAGCCTCTTTATGCTCGATTTTTCCTCTTCTACTCGGTCTCAGATCATAGCGCCCTCTCCTTGATCCCGGTTCTGTTTTAGGTCTCTTCCTGTTAAAAGTGAGTTCTTCCTCCCCACTGTCGCCAAGTGCTGCCAACAGGAGATCATCTGATTATTGGGTTTTTCTCTCAAACACTGCAGTTATTTACCTGATGTTAGACAGCCAGAGATGTTGTTCCATACTGACTCAACAGCATCCATAATCTCCTTCCACCACATCCCAAAGGTGCTCTGTTGGACTCTCATGATAGCACATTTTGAATAAATCTTAATGTTGTTAGCTTTTACTTAATTTGCTCATGCTTGTATGGTTAATGAGAACTGGGGTGTCTTCCTTTAGCAAGCCTTGGAGATACTTCCACATATTAAAATGATTTAAAAAAAGACCAAAACTAAGCAAAAACTGAACAATTTAAAAAAAGGAAAACAAAAAATGAAAAAAACATGCAAAAAATTAATTAAAAACGAATAAAAACCACAAAACTCTTTGTCTTCGTCCTGCACAGCGTGTCCAGGCTGCACCGTCACAAAGAGCGAACTCGATGTTCTCACTCTGGAGAAACATCCGGAGACATTTTCCAGGGTTCATGTGTGAAAACAGCTTTAGTTAAATATCAGGTTATAACTTGGTTAGTTAGAGTCCTCTCTCAGCTGAAAAATGTCAACATGAACTAAAAATAGTTTCTTTTTCAGTGTCTTTTTGTCCCCTGCGTGCCCGCTCACACGTGCCTTCGTCGCTTCCATTAAATGTCAGTTTCGTGTTATTATGTATTATTAATAAGCAGAAAACAGAAACTGGGGCACGTCTTAAACAGCTAATAAAAACGGCGACGTTAAAACAAAAGCACACGAACCGTATTCGCCTACTGAGCGTGTGCGCATTGTGATGTGGCACAGCAGTGACACAAATAACATTTTCTAGATTTTGTTGTGACAAAAAAAAGAAAAAATCCCATCTCCCATTGTTTGTAGAGGCTCAAAGGATTAAACAAAGTCAACAGTGATGGAGAGGCACTGATCTTCTGAAGTATTTACATTCGTGTTTTTTGTCTCTCCCGCTTCCCCCTGAAGGCGCTTCTATATTTCTCCACTCGCGGGCTTCGCTCTTTGAGTTTGTCTTTCTCCGGTTGGGTAAATGGCAGCCTCGGCGACAGACAGGTGCTCTCCATCACGCGGCCCCAGAGGGGCTCCGGCACAAGACAAATGGGTCTGGAAGCGTGGCCCCGCCCCCGTTCCACCTGGCTCGTGTCACGCGTCGTCGTAGCGATGCCGCGTCGTGGGACTCGTAGCGTTACCGCGAGCCCCGGCGCGTCCCGAGCATCCGGCGACTCATCACTCACCACAAAACAGCGGAGACGCGGAGGCTGAAGTAGACAAGTTTATTAATGATAATAATGAGGATGATGAGGATGATGATAATATTAATAATTAGTCATAATTATAATAACGTTAATGTCATAATAAATAGAACTCTTCATCTGAAGCACGTAAAGAGAAGCATACAGAAAGAGAAAAAACAAAAACACAAAGTTCAGAGTACAGAGCCAGAGGAGGGGGCGGGGACTTCTAGAGACATTTTTTTTTTTTTAACCTTTCAATATATCCATTTAATTTTTTAACATTTTTTTTAAACTTTATTTAACTGGAACATTTACAAAAGGAGAAAGAGTTAGATTTTAAAAAATCCTTATAAATAAATTTCGTCATTATTAGAACAAAATACAAGATTTCAGGGGAGTCGGGATGTTTTTTTTTTCTTTTTTTCTTTTCCCCCTGAAAGGACAGCCGGGGGCGGGTGGGACGGGAGAGGGAAGGGAAGGCAAAGGTCATTATGTACAGAACACCAGGAATACAAAAGGGGACCGGTCAACTCACATACTAGAAGGCTGGGGGCGGGGCATGGGATGGTAGTAGTGGGGCGGGTGTGCTGGAGGCGGGGACAGGGCAGGGGACTCTCAGAGGGGACATCCTGCTAGTGTCACAGCTCAAGCAGTTGTGCTCAGGAAGATCAGGACCAGTTCGTTATACTAAAGGCATCTGAAGGAAGGGAGGAAGGAAGGAAGGAAAGAAGGGAGGGTCACTTCAACCCCACCCCCACACACACACCCACCCCCGCTCCATCCCACTGTTAAGGCGCAGGCTGGAGTTTTAGACACAACAAATGGATGCAGATGTAAACTTGGAAGTTCAGACTTTGCACCAGCGGACAGAGACAAACAGCCACAGTTAAAACGACCCCAAAAAAACCAAAAACATGAAACAAAAAAGTCCCTAAAAATTTTCATGTATCCTATAATCCAGACTTGACCACTGGAGAAAGAGACATTACAAACATCTAACTACTCAGATTACATCATTTAAAATGTAGTAGATACTTTTCATATTGACACGGATCAAAAGACTTTTTTTGTTGTTTTTTTTTAACTGTTCGAGCACAGCTCCCGCGAGGCTTGGCGAGCACGTTTAAAGGAAGCTTTGTTCACAGGAGCTGTTCTCAGTCAGAAAATGTGACGAGATAACTTCATGCAATGAAAGCTACTAGGACAGAATTCTACCCGTAAGCAGGATGAGCTCTATTCTTTACACGTACCAGCAAAAAGTTATAAAGGACAACATTTTCTCTCTCACTCCGTCTGTTTTTTTCTTTTCAAGATAATTCAAAAGTTGGCCAAAAGTCATCTGTGAAGCTGTTTACACGCTCGAATGCTAAAGAGGAAGCGATGTACCCACGCTGTGTGAACACGTGTAGTGTCGTTGCTTTAATGGGCAGGAATGCAGGTGAAGATTACCTTGAAGCTGCAGCTCTAACGTGGTGTTCAGACCAAACATGAAACAGAGTTCACTTTGTGTGACTCTCATGAATGCGGTTGCTGGTTTTGGATCGTTTTGCAACCCCTAAATATTCACCCCAGCGACCGATGGGACGCCCGGTTCCAGATTTCCTCTGAAACTTTCTCCAAACTCTTCCTTTTCCTCCCCTCGTATCTCCCGGATGCTCAGTCAGGGGAAGCAGCTGATCGGCTTTAACAGCACAGCTTGAAGTGAATTTCTCGCTGAAACCCCGCGGCTGTTTATTTGCCTCTATTTTCGCCTCACCCGGTGCAAATCGGTTTGAATTCGCACCTTTTGCATAGACTGTGTGTATCAAAATTGGTCTGAACACGTCATTAGATTTAGCGATGGTTTAGTGACATTTGCTCATCATAGTCATGTAAGTTGTCCAGTGTGACGTAAAAACTCTGTTTTCATTCTTTGTAAAACTTTTTTTTTTGTTTTGTTTTGTTTTTTTTAGTACAAGGTAGAAAAAAAAGCGGGTCGGGTTAATTTCTAAATGGAGCCATCGCTCGGTTTTCCCAGCGGAGGGGCGCCGACGCCGTTTGCAGCACATGTAGCAGAGCAGCATCATGGAGTCGAGGCGTGTCTCTAGTCTAAGTTGCTAAAGTGTTTCTGAAATACATTGCTGGAATACTGAACGGTGACCACGTCGTTAGTTATTTGATATATCGCTCTAAAATACTGTGTACTTACATATCTATAAAAGAATACTGGCCCATATAAATCCTCATCAGAACGTCCCGCTGCCTAAACACTGGTGTGAGCGCCGGCCTCAAAAATCCAGCGGACTCTAAAGAGAATTGCACGAAATCCCGAACTACTCTTACTAAAACTACGACGACTACTGTGACTAATATTGTTCAGAGGAAAAACTAGAGAGACGGTTATACTGACTGTGACCCACTGTACTGTAAAAATTCAAGTTAGCAGTTAAGAACTGAAACCGTGGCAGCCTAATATATTACACGCGTCTGCATCGTCGCCCCGTAGAAATACTATATATTGACCTCTGACATCAAATGCAATAAAATGAGCAGAGGTGCAGTGTAGTATCGTGAGTGTGTGTCAGATGTGTCTGCAGATCTTCATTGTTGGCCAGAAACCGTTAAAATCCCAGCAGGGAGCCACGCTGTTGTCCTTGATTACCACGGAAACACACGCTATAGTTTGCTCTGACCTGAACCCACACACACACCTCTGCTGCCACAAATACTCACCAGAGCACCAAAGGTGGATTAATCAGCTGCTGGAAACAGTCCCTAAGTAATGCACTTCAGTTTGAGCAATGCTTACAAAAAGTATAGCGGCCAGCTGCTTCCTCGCTTTTAAAGGGGACTTATTTTAGCTTTATATCATATATGTGAGAGATTGCTGAAGCCTTCGTTTAATTAGGCGAACGTGTGTTGTTGTAATCCCTGTGAGCGTCGGATCTCCTTACACGGTCGTCTCGAGAATCTCCCCTCGCCTGAAGCTCTGGGAGCCAATCAGAACAAAAAGTAGAATTTTTAAGACTAAAGGCGCCAAAACGGCGTAACGAGCCAGGATACGATCGATGCGAATCACACATAATAGATTTTTCTTCACTATAAACCAAGAGACAGTCAAAGTGGAAGTGAGAAAAACAAGAAAAATCAGAAACAAAGTTACTTTTTTTTGTCTTGTGTTGAGATTTGCTGACGAAATTAAAATGCATAATAATACCAGTGTTATCCGTTTAGGTTTTATCAGCTAGGAGTCGACTAGAAGAAGTAGAGAAAAGTGCTGTCTACCCAGAATGTGCCTATCACACATGACATCAAGTGTTCTTGTTGCAGAATGCATAGATATTTCAGTGGACAAAATCCGAACGTCTGACCAAAACCTAAAGTTCGTTAAAAAACAAACGACAAACTGTGGCTCTTTATCGCTGCTGATCATGTAGTGACCATTTAGGTTTCCCCCCCCTTTTTCCTTTCAGAGAAGCTCTGCTTTCCACAAAGTTGCCATCGAAGTAAAACTCCAGCCTGCTCCTGCGTTGCTTCTGACCTACCGCCGGGCTGTCGTCCCGTAAGTAGGCCAGAGGAACCGCGTGACTCTCGGAAACAAACCTACAGGTATGAAGACGCTAAGCCTGCGTGTGATCGCTGCATGGGAGAACGAATGACCGACTTTACCCCAATTAGACTTCACGACAGTTAGTTGGCATGATATAGATACTCTGTAATATATGAGAAGCTGTCTACGGATGAACAGAGGTCGCGTGGGTAGGAGCCCTGATTTAGAACAAGTACTTTTCTTTTTTTTTAACCTGAAATAAGATGAAGTTAATCAAGAAGTGTGAGGTGAGATTTACTGTACAGGATATTAACAGTACACACTGTAGTTTTGTACAGGAAGTCAGGAGCTTAACCTAGTCTTACCCTCTTGTAACAACTCACTACTACCAAGTAGTGTACCCTGAACTCTCAAACAAAGTTGTGCTTCACCCGAACCCGCTCGCCTCTGATAAAGTTTCTCCTCAGGGCCAGCAGGTTGTTTCCAATACGCAATAAAACCGCCCGCCCACCAGGGTCAGCGCCAGAACAGCGGCTCGTAAACCGAGGCAGCTGCCGCAGGAAGCCGCGAGCCGGGCTTCATCGGCGAGGCTCGTTACGCTAGCGGGAGAGCGAGCTCTACCTCGGCGGCGATGAGCGATTAAAATCTGGGTCACGTCAATACACGTCCGGGCTCCGCCGTCATCGCCGAGTCCCGCTGTCTCCTGATCAAAGAGCGCTGAGACTGTGTGTTCGAATCATGCTTTGGTTCAAGTAAGAAAAGAAAAATCAATATTCATAAACTTTTTATCCCACTAAACCTCGCGCTAATTAGCAAGTGCTGGAGCGCCGGCGCGGGGCCGGAATTAGCGCGCAGATGTGGTTCTTTTTGTGAAGTGTCTGAAAGTGGGATGTGGTGTTTTGCTCAGAGTGGGGCACAAAAAAAGAGGGAAAAAAGCAGTTTGGGGAGTGTGTGTGTGTGTGTGTGTGATCCTGCCTGTGTTGTTAACCTGTGTGTGTTTGTGCACAGTATACATTAGCTTGTGTGGTAAACGTGGGATTCGGGGGCGATGTCGGGGGAGATCAGTTCACACTATCACCGTCACACTTTCAATCATATAACACATGATCACATGTTACAGTAAATATCAGGGACATATTTAGTGGGAGGGGTCTGATATCTATGTTGGGGGCCAGAGGCTTTCCTGCCCACCCCCTCTATTCCCTGACATCACCACAGCCCATATAATAGATATGTATATATATTTATATACAGAAAAAGAATACATACTTATTGGACACCCTAGACATTAAAGTACATTCAAAAACTGAACCAACATTCTTGATTTAACACGTTTACAGTGATTTTTCCTGATATAAAGAATTAAGGTTTCGCTTCCACCAAATTAAACTTTTTTTTTTCCTGTTTAAAACTTTCAGTGCTGCAAAAAAATACAAAAAACACACAAATAAATATTCTCAGAATACACGGACAAAGAAAAGTTGACATATTTCAGCCCTAGTTCCTCGATTACCGTTGGATGGGCACTACTGTATTTCTATATGTTTTATCTAGCGACATAAGTCTATATGCCTCAGGCTTGTGTTTTGGTTATGCACCTGCTGATGTAGTACGATGGGATTATTCGATTATAATTCAATTTGTTACATGGACGTCGATGAGTTATTCTCGTCAGGTGGAAACGTGCATCCTTGGTAGTCGTACGCACCTTGTCGTCGCGTTGGTCTGACAGTTCGTCCGTCGGTGCGGAGTGACGCAAAGGCTTGGGCTCGGAGTCTGGCAGGTGAGTAAAGTCGGCGACTTCCGCGCCGTGTTCTCTAACTAGTCCTTAGTCAGTGACCTCTGCTGGGGCGTGGAGAGGGGCAGACGGGGAGGCTCGGCTTTACACCGTCTCACCGTCCCGCCGTGGCTCACCCCCCCCACTCCCCAACGCTGTAAACCAGTGATGCTGCCCATTGGGGAGGGCGGGGATGCCCAATGGTGCTGCCGGGAGGAAGTGACATCACAACAGTATCCACGGGGGACGCTGCTAACGCTAGGCGCTGCAGGCCAGTGACACCGCAACAAGGAGGAAAGAGCGTCATCACCGGCCCGAGAAGGAAGGAAGGAAGGAAGGAGTTTTGGGGAGGTTGGAAGGAAGAAGGCGGAGCAGTGAGACCAGGAGGTTGACCTTTGACTCCACCCACAGGAAGTACAGCATAGAAAGTGCTTCTGCCTGGATGCCGAGCTCTCCCTGCCACCTTTTCTGTTTTGTTTTTGTTTTGTAACTTTTTTTTTTTTTCTTCAAACACGACCTCGGCGACAGAGCAGTGTGCCACAGAGAGAGGAGGGGGGGCGGGGCTCCTCCCTCCTCCTTCCTGCATACCACAGAATCAGCATCAAGGGCCAACTGTTCATCTCCCTTACCAAAAAACATAAAAACAGATTTGTACATATATACTGCTTTATACACACTTTTTTTTTTTTACCATTGTAAATCACAAAAGTATAGAAAAATAAAATGTTTTATAATAACGGGACACTTTTCATTCTCTCTCTGTCTTTTTCTACCCGGCAAAAAGGTGGTCCCTGGTGGAAACTGGCTCACTCCGTCTGTCAAGTTTGTGGCTGGTTTGACACCACTGCCGCGGCGCCACTTTGTACGCCTCCCGTCTTTCCTCGCCAGCCTCAGTAGAGGGACTCCTCCTTGTCTTCTTCTTCTTTTGTTATTTTCTTAAAGCTAGTTCTCCTCTCTTCGTTGTTTTCATCTGTGATGTCCATCAATACTGAGTACAGCTCTTCATTTTGTATTTACTAGAAACAGGGGAGAGAAGCGGGGAGACTGGTGAATATGCAGGAAGTTATGTTTCTGATAGACATGCATAATGAGAGTCAGTGTGCAGCAGCTCGGTGCAACTTTGTGCCTCCCTGAGTACGTTTTTTGGGGGCGAGGATCGTGTCGCCGACAGCATAGTTCTCTGAGAGAAACCAACACTGGTAAACATATGGAGCAACGTATGGAGTAAACAACCCGCGCTCGCTTTAAAGCAAATACCGCCCCATCGGTGCAATGTACACTAAAAAAGTTCAGAAGTTGAGGCGTCGAAACCGCCAACAGGAGCCGCGGCGTCTACAACTCAACTGCGAAAAAGTTTGGGAGCTCGGCGTCATTCGCGTTTCATCGCGCTCTTGTAACGCGGCATAAAAGAAGCGGGAGTAGAGGTCTCACGCCTGCCAACACCAGAGCTACTGCTCTCCCCAGGATACAGATCAGAGCGAGCTGTAATCGCGAGTGGAGATCGGCAGTTTGGCAGCACAAAGTGAAAAGTCTCAGCGTGTAATGGGGCCGGATGGCAGCTGGGGAGAGAGGGGTGGAGGGGGTGTGGGCGAGGCGAGCGTCCCGGGACCCTCGTCGTGACAGACGCTTCCTAATTCACAGTGATCTTCAGCAGCTCTAAGCTTCTGATGAAAAAATAAATAAATGAAAGAAGATGAGGCTTTAATTTCAGAATGGCTTTGTAGTGCATCGCCCCGCCCAGTCCCCCCGCCATCTCCTAACCAGCAGAGACAAACAGTCAAACAAGTGGCGTGCTCAATCAGCCTCCACCCTGCATGCGCCCCCGCCCCAATCTAGCTCTTCCCAGAGAGGAACTGGCCCAAGCTTTTCCTCTCCTCTATATATTCTATACCTCGGCTTTACCGAGCGCTCGCTGGGGACCCGCCATACAAAAATATCCACATGCGGTCTTACGGCTCAGCGGGGAGGGAGCACAATAGCGCTGCAGCTACATATAGGCCTCGCTGTCAGGCAGCCTGGAACTGGAAGGACTGCAGACACAAATATATTAATCACCCACGGATGTGAAGGATTCAGGGGAGGGGATGGTTCGGGCGTGAGAGCCTGTGCTGCTTTCACTCAGAGTTTGTGAAGTCTGCTTAACAGTGTGCGTGTTAGCTTTGAGCCCTGCGGACAGTTTGGGGTTTATTTCCTCAAGTTTTAATCTGTTTGTGCTGCCACCGTGCAGCGAAGGGGAGCGGACGCTAGTTTGGGTGTTGCTGGAATGTTACACGGACGAAACAGTCGCGGGATCATCGTTAAGACAAAGGCGGAGTAGGTGAAGATCTTTAAACACTGTCACCACTACAGAAAATCATCTTTGAGCTCTGAAACCCGCCCTTCGAAATCCGAGGTGTGTAATCACAGCTCAGAGGGGTTTGAAGCTTATTTATGCTGCTCGTCACTAACAGAAGTGAGGCTCTTATCCAAGTCAACACCTTCAGCTGCACGCAACCGCCTCCACGGCGTCATCAGGTAGCTAACCGACAGCGTCCATCCGTCGCGTTCTCCCCTCACAGTTTCTCCCTAACAGCATGAAGGTCCTCAAAAACACCAAAGACTCGTCTGAGGTTAGAGGAGACCTGCCGAAACCAGCTGTGTGGTGCAGCTTCTGAAGCTAATTTTGGCGGACTGTCATAAGCAAACAAGTTGATGCAACGAGTCTGCAACCAACCTGATTGGCTCCCACGCAACCCTTTTCATCAGTTACCTCAGCGGTCCCCATCCTTTTTTGTGCCACGGACCGGCCTTTAAGGTGCGGCGAATAAATACAACAATATAATAATAAACGTGACTTCACTGTGTAATTATGTAACTTTATTAGCAGCGTCCAGCTAAAATGCGCCATGCATCCTCCTCTCTGCCCCTTAATGATCTGGTCGTTATGGTAACGCCTAAAAATCCTTTCAAAATAAGACGCACAACTACAACATGGGAAACGACCCAGAGAAACAGAGTTGACACTAAAAACTCTAAAAACCATAAACTTCACACCCGAGCCTCAACTCTCAGGGATTGGGGACCGCTGAGTCACCTGACCAAAACAACCAATCACAACAGCTGATTCAGTCTAGCACCAACCTTTCAGTTTGTGGTGTTCATGGCCTTTAATTTTTGAGTTTATTGTGTTATTACAGCTTCAATGTATTCATTTATTTTCCACGATTTATTATTAACCTTGTGCTCTAAGTTACCCATTTCCTGTTTGGATCATTTGAGCGTGATCAGATCAGTCTGTCAACCAACACAACTTATAATGACAGGAATACACGATAGTGGACGAGCAGTTACCTCAACTTAAATTATTAATAGTCTCATTTTTTTAATCTTTTGTGTCCCGCTGTTTGATTTTGTGCCACAAAGGAGCAAAACGGCAACTTTAAAAAAATAACAAGTGTAAAAGTGCTACATGTAGCAATAAGTTGGGCTTATTCGACGCTTAAATCTCAATGAAGCGAAGAAGAAAAGATCTGTACTATTTTTGTTAACTGACTTTAGTTGGTAGGAAATTTAGACTGTGGTGAGAAAGTCTTAGATTGACAACAGCAACAACAACATCCATGTGTGAAGGCAGACATGATGATCATATAACTGCTTTATTCTGACACTCAGAAAACAATCAGAGGTTACTTATATATATGTCACATATTGACAACAAAAGAATTCATGAATAAAGAAAAGGCTCATAATAGTATACTTTTAGCTATGAAATTAACCCAAAAGAAAATTACTTTACACCTTTCAGACAATATATTTTCATTATAAAGAGAACATAGAATTCAAGAACAAGTTCAGCTGAATTGAAAATACACAGATGACCCCACTTCATATAGGAATACATATAAAACAGTTACTCAGAGAATTGTGATATAGTGTGTGTGTGTGTGTATGTGTGTATGTATATACATTTAAATGTATTTACAAGTACAGTAACTTTTTTGCTTGGTTTTCTTTTGTACAAATATTTTAGGTGGATTAATAAATTCACCTGCCAGCTTATCAGGGCTTAGTGAATACCTATAAATATAAACGATGGATGAAGAGTATTTTCAGCTGATATGTAAACATATATACTACTATTAATAAGTACCAACACATATTTGGATCAATTAGAGGTCTAGTTGCATATTAAGCTGGTTGTGGAATACAACTAAAGCAAACAAACCCAAAAATATTAAAGTGTTTGTATAATAAATTCACATTTAAGTTACCTTTGACTTACATAAGCATAATAAAAACGGCTCAGACCTCTACAATACTGACTGCCAGTTATTAATGTTATATCTTAACATTTAAGCCTTGATAAGCTGACACTGAAACGGTTAAACAATGCTTATTTTAACTTTTTCTGTAAACTGTTGACAAACCCGTGCAGACTGATAGGAGCAATTCCAGATGACAGCACTCAAAGTTGTCCCCGGAATAACGTGACGGAGGGAAAAAGTGGATGTGCATCCCCAAATAAATCTCCGTGTTCCCTTATTTGGACTGCACGTGCTCATGCTAATGCTTTGGCAAACCCTACATATATTATATTTTTACAAATGATTAAAATCACTGAAACAAAGTTCAACTTGCAGCGTAAATCTTGATTTTAGATGAATCTGTATCCAGTTTTATGTAGAATGTGATCATTAATTCGTCTCAAACTCGTGGCCCGAGGGCCACTTGGACACCCCTACTTATCAAGGCCGTATGTTAACATGAAGAAATATGTAATTTGATCCTTGAAGTTACTTTTTTGTTGGGAGGATTTGTTTGTTGTTGAGTGCAATGTTAAAAACATGATTTAATATGAAGGCAGCATTGGCAGAGAGTCACAAACTAATGTGGACACTTATATCTGAATTTTTATTTTAAGTGATAGCAGAAGTGCTGCCACGTGTGTGGCCAGAGAGGACCAATGTGTTTATTTGGTAGTTCAATGAGAGGCTTCAGTTATTTAGGAATGAGGGAAAAACTGTGTTCATGTTTGCAGTTTTGTCTTGTTATAAAGTATCTGAAATTAAAAGTTCTTGTTTCTTTTTGTACTACTTGGTCCTCCAATGAGATCCAGGTTATGTCCACACGTACCCGGGTATTTTTGAAAATGCAGATTTTTCTATGCGTTTGCACCTTTCGTCCACACGTAAACGGCGTTTTTGGTCACTGAAATTGGAGATTTTTAAAAACTCCGACCAGGGTGGATATTTTCTAAAACTCTGTTTTTGCGTTTACGTGTGGACGAGAAAAACGGAGAAAAAGGTGTGCGCCTTTTTTGACGTCACACTGTGCGCCACGTTATTGTTTCGGTGAAATGAATTTCTACAATACTGTTACTGTTAATTGTCTCTGCAGTGTTTAAATGCTTACATATACACACACAGTTACTGTCCCTCCACACATACGACTCGGTTCTGCTTCTATGCCCCAGCTTTGTTTACTTTTTCCCGCCGAGGCTTCTAGACTTCTGATTGGCCAACATTTCCACACGGTTAGGAATATATCGCCACCTGCTGCTTTGGCATGTTCCTAGCAGCGTTTTCCTTCATTTCTGCCTTTACGTGTGGACGGGATTATTTTTTAAAACGAAAACGGAAAATCTCCGTTTTCAAAAATACCCGTGTACGTGTGGACGTAGCCTTCTTAAAAATATATTGTTTATGTTTGTAAAGTCTGATCATTTATAGTAGTTTTGTAGCATAAAAGTAGTTCTTCCTCCCCACAGTTGATAACTTCTTCTTTTGTTTATGAGAGCATAGTCTGTGGTAGAGCTGTGATCTCCAAGTTGATTGGTTAATAATCTATGGTTTGGACAAATTTGAGGTAATTTCTACCTTAACACTGAATACCTTTTGACATTGTTCTGACAGTGATCAAGCTTCACTTCCAGCCAGTTTTCATGTACGATCACTGTCTGTCAAAGCATTAGCATGTGCACCCGCTCCGCTCAGGAAACTGGACGTCCAAACATCCTTCATGAGGTAAAATAAATGCTGGAGCATGATCAGATCGTCATTTTTTCATTGCCACTGAATCTTTTATGAGGTCAGAGCGTCTGTGTCGTCATGTTATTACAGGGACCGTCAGAGTGAAGTCATGCAAAACTGTTAGCTTACTGCAACCTACAGTGTTTTAGCGAACTGCCTTCACTCCCCCGTCTCTCTCCTCCCTCACACTCTCAAACATTCTAATGCATATATATGTATATATATATATATATATCACATAGGCACACACATTCAGCTCTAAAAAAGAAACAAATCGATTTCATTCCAGTCTAATAGTGGTCGCTAACTGAACGCCCACACGTGTACTCTGCTGCAGAGTTTATGTGAGAAACTCCTACAAATGTACAATCAGTTCTCCCGTTTGAAAATGGTAAAAATAATATTCAAAGTTCGTTCTATAAAAAACCCCAAACGGTGCGGCGCGTACGTACTAGCATACAAAAGGAAGAATAATGTTTGTTTACCTACGTAAAGACTTTTCTTTTACTTATGAGATAATGGGCGTTTTTTTCTTTTTTGGATATACAACATTACTCTATATCGTTTTAACATCTCGACTAAACATAACTAGCTGTATATGATACTTTTTTTTATAAATATATTACATCTCAGAAAGAAAAAAAGGAAAACAAATAAAGTGCAACAAACAGATATTTTTTTTAAGACCACAACACTTTGAGTGTGAGTACATAGAAATTAAATATTATTGGCAAAAGCTTTCAGTTGCATTTCCGTAGCTGCGCTTAAATCTCGACAGCTAACAGCGGCTACACAGAGTTTCTTTTAAATCCACCTCACGCAGCACAAAGTTGTAATAGAAGCCAATGCAATGACCGCATGTCGACGGAGAGGCGAGTAAGTCTGCACTCTACACACATTTACATTGTGTCTTCTAACTCCTGGGTGCTCTCATATATAATATCTTCCTGGACTTGTGTGTGTATACAGTGTAAAACGTGTTATACAGTATATGTCTTAATATATATATAATACAGTAGTTTTAGTAAAGAACAACAGTACAGTCTTTATTTTATCATCATGGGGTCTCTGCTTAAAGAAAAAACTGAAAAATTAGCTCTTCCGAAACCTGCTGGTTGTGTTAGAAAGGAAACTGTCCTGCCGGCTGAGACGTGAGTAGCACTGTATTCTAGTTTGTGAGTTTCAGTTAGCTCATCCTGAGGTAAAACATTTTGTGCAATGCTTAAAAAAGAGAGCGGTGACTTGTAGAAGAACAGCCCTCTGTCAGGGTTAACCCACCTCAGTGCTGTGTCATTCCCGTGTGTGTGTGACGGATGTGTGGGGTTAGCGTAAACCTTGTGTACAGATCACCCCCCCCCCCCCCCCCGTGTTGTATTAGTGAGAATATGCAACCGTGTCTTCTGCAAACTCGCTTCACATGCGACTATTCTGCATTTAACAATGGCGTTTTGGGGAAACGTACACTGCAGACACACAGAAACCGCTGCACAATGTTATGCTAATTCTTGATTAACCGATTTACCCATTTAGTCAGTGAAGTGTGAAGAAGAAATTGTTCGCGGGGCTTATCGTGACTTCCCAGAGCTGAAAGCGATGGCTTCAAATTGTCTAGTTTGCTCAACCAAAAAAGCCAAAACAAAAGATGCTCGGTTTACAATAAGACGCAGCAGCGCAGCCTCGCTTTTGAAAAGCTGGGAGCATTACTTTGTCTGTCAGTAGACTAATCAATTATTTGACTAATCCTGCACATCAGACATGTAATAAATTCCACTGCAGGTTTTTGGCTCATATGACAAACATGATATTTAAACATGAAATCTCTACATCGTGTTTCCAGCGCACGTACGATATCGTTATGGATTCCCTGCACTCGTGTTTCAAGTGTAATTAATTTACCCAAAACAAACAAAGTTCAAGATGAGCTTTTCTGACACTATAATAATTATTTATTTTTCTTTATTAACATCGTTACTTTAAGACTGAGGCCAAATATTTCAATTCATTTTCTTTCCGCGAAGCATGAACATTTATTCGTTTAACTTTCTGTGCACAAACGTGTTGCAGAGTGCCCTCTAGTGGACAAACCTGGTCACAGCGTGTTACTTTCATTGCTTTTCAGCTTTTAAATCCGACATTTGGCTGACGGTAAATCGGCTGGATTTTAATGCAAATTCTAGATTCCCATATTCCAGTGCCTGGTCCCTTTATTCTTTCGAGCAGGTGTTCCCAAACTTTGGAATTCTGAGGATTGCACAGTTTTTTGGCGCTGTGTCGTAGTGTTTTTTAATGACTTGTGTTAAAACCAGTGCAGGGTAGGGTTTGGTCTGCTTCGATGGCTACAACGACACAAACTGTGCGCCTCAGAAATGTGTTGATGCGACGCTAAAAACTAAGTACATTCATGAGCTGAGCTCCAACAACTTTGCAGATAAAGTTCTGCTCACGTGTCGACAGAAGAACTTTTCAGCCAATTCAGAACTTTTGTATAACGTCTCCTGCGGTTCTGGAGGGGGCGGTGTAAAGCAGAAGAACTAATTTTATCTCGCCTGGGAGAAAAAAAATCACTGGAACAGGATCTAATAAAAGACAACTATCCCTTAAAGTAATTTAAGGCGGCTTAAAGCACATGTTTCATGGTCCTATCAAATTTCTAAAAATACCAGTGAGCATGAGATAAGATGCGAACACAGGCCGCCGGTGGGAAATGCAAATGCTCATCCCCATATTTACATTCAGCTGTACTTATATGAATCGCTGCACATCAACACAGCCGGTGTCACATTTCCCCCAAAACACAGCAGCTAATGCAGAACAGTTGCATATGAATGCACGGCGCTTTGCAAGAGACCGGGCTGGCGTATGAGCGTTGTGAGTTCAAGACAGAAATCTGACCTTCATGACCCTTTACTCTGCATGCTGTCATACCACATAATACAGCTTGTAAGGCTCCACTGCAAGTGCACAACAGTAGGACACTCCAATGTTTGAGGAAAAAAAAAGAAAGCAATCAGAGCAGTGCTGTCTTTGAACTAAGAATTACCGAGGCATGCTCGTCAGCATTAAGACTGAGTTCTGTACTTCTGCGTGCTGGATGCAAAGATTCGATGATAAAAGATAAAAGAATTAAATGGGATGGATCAGTGTTCACCATCAACCTGATTTCTCTTTGTTGTGCGTACACACACACACATATATATGTATATAGGATAGAAATGCCCCAGTATATTCTTAGTCAGATGACAGCAGCTGCATATACACACCTCTGAGCATGCACCATGCGTGCTGCAGTAGGCTCACATTGGTTATGGTGACACAGCACCCATATACAGCAGTCAAGATAATGCACATGTGCATAAAACTTTCCAAAAGAAAACCAAAAGCACAAAATGAATACGAAACAAGAGCAGACCAATGATGACATCAAAAAGGTTGTTGTAGAAATATCTGCTTGCGAGTGTCAGGGGAGGGGCTCAGCATGTGGACCTGGAAGCTTTTAGTTAGATTTAACTCTCCGCCAAGGACTGGGTGTTCGCTCGTTTTGTGTTTGTCTTTGTATTTTATTTTTTTAAAGAGAGGATTTTTTTTTTCGTTTGTTTGTTGTGGGTAATGTCTCTGTCTTTTCTCGCTTTTTTCTTTCTTTTAGTAGGGAGTGAAGCGACTGTACCCTCCTCTGTATAGGCTAGCCTGCAACATCAAAGATGAAAAAGTACCAATCAGTATTCAGGTGACAGCTAGAGTCGGTTTCTCTTTCTCCACAAATTTCCTTCCTTTTAACTTATTGAGTTTTCATATCGGAATAAGTTTTTCGATACGTATAATCTCGACACAGATTGAGCGTTTGAGACACTGAAGCCAATAACGGGCTTTGGTGAATAAATTCCCTGATTGCATACAATCCGAGTGTGTGTTAGGAACGGGAGGTAAAGTGGATTGTTGGATTCGGAGCTTAACTGGTGCAATTCATACAGAGGAAATTGTTTATATGCATGTAGATAGAGCACTTTCTTGAACGGCGAATACATTTTGATTTCATTACGCTTAGAAATAAATTGAAAAACAGAGATTTTTTTGTCCTTTTACTTGAGGAAAACGATTCCTTTTACGGCCGTAACAATATCAGAGATTGGACTAGAGCAGAATAACTTCTGAGAGGTTTAATCACGGCTCCTTTTCAAGTCTGGCAGAGGTGTCTGCACCTTTCTGGAGGGCCAAACCACCACAGGATATTAGCCCTTAGATTTAGCACCATGCTCAAGATATCTAGGGCAGACACACATAGAGCATGCAAGTGGGCCTATGCATGCACACCTGCACATGCACGCACACACACGCAGTCCTTCTCATCTTTCGGTGGCTCTGCTGCAATTAGAAATTCAGGCAAACTCCAAAGGCTACCGAATGTCTTCAAAGGCTAATTTTGCCTAATTTCGCGGAGCCCTCTTGCTTGTACAAAACTTTCATCCGTACGAGAGGCTTCTGTAAGCTGGAAACGAGTAAAGAGAATTTCCAACCTCAACCTCAGAGGAACTAATTATTGTATAGCTTTTAAATGCAAAAATGACTCCTCGCTGCTGGAGAACCATTAATCAAATATGATTAAAGAATTAGGAACCAAACTGGTCTTTTCTCTTTAGCTTAGGAGTTTATTAGATGTTGGCCTCAGCACAGCCTGCATCCCAGTAGCCTCGCCATTTGTTCAGCGCCCCGTGAACCCACACACACACACACACGCACACAAACAAGCCTGCGTTAGCTCCCTGAGCTCCCAACACACACCACGTTAGATATTTTTTAGGGTCCAGATCCTGACTTCTACATTCGCTGAGAGGACGATTAAAGTGTCAGAGGAATGGAAGGAAATTTGGAGGGAAGAGAAGAAAGAATAAAAAACATTCAAGCACATTTTTTAATTAAGTAAATGAAGAGGAAAAAGAAATGTCTTAATTAATGAAAGCTTTTAGCTAGCAGCTGCACCGGGGAACTGTACGCTTCTTTTTTTAAAGTTGTTGAAAAATCGCATGCATGCTGTAATGATGAATTTGAGTCATTTCTCAAGCTGAGAACAGGCCACCGATCAAGCTTGTGGGCAGGAGAGGAGGGTGAGACAACTCCCTCCCTCAGTCTCGCTCTCTCTTTTATGTCCCACGGCACACTGCTGCATGCGTTTGATGGGCTTTAACTCTAGGTTTGGTCTGCGAGCCCGGCCCCGACCCCCTCCTCATCATCCTCCTCGCCGTCGTAAAACAAAACCAAAGAGGAACTCTGTTTCGTAAAAAATCCTCGTTTGTTTATCGTCACTTTTCATCTTTGATGTTACAGTAGCTGCAAAAGCTAGCTAAAAACAGACATTAACAGTTCGACCTCATCTTTTCGGGTTCGGTTTGACTGAATGGGGGGAGGGGGGAACAAAAAGAAGATGATCTGTCGCACTCGGGAGCAAGTTGAGCGATGTAGGATGAAAACAAAGCTGGGAAATGTATCTGTTGTGTAACATGTAAAGCTCGTGTTGAGAGAAAAGACTGCAGTGATCACTCATTCTCATGTCAGGAGGAACTTGTGTCAGATCAATAGTGCAGGAGGTGAGGTGGCGTAGCAGAAGTTTATTGCACTTAATATCTGAGCCAATTTCCACATGCCAGGGCTTCACAGTACTGCTCAGTACTGCCCACTAGGGTGTGCCAGATAGCATGACAAAAACCCGAATCGATTAATGAACAACACGTAAATAAAAACCAGCGACGAGTGAAGTCTCTGGTCTTTATTTTGCAGAGTGTGTGTGTGTGTGTGTGTTGTAGCCTGTGTCATGGAGGGTGCAGACAGGAACAGGCGGTGCTCTCATAGACTTACCATGGTCCCCACACTGTATGTGGCTGCAGGGCCAATCGTGTGGTGATAAGGGTCTGCTGTTGCATAGACTCTGCCATAGCTGCACAACAGGGGACAGAGAACGCGGTCATTGATCTATCATTGACGAGGAGAGAAGAACATTTATGCATGCTTGTTTAATGCTCAACCCCTCAAGTAAACCCTTTCAAGTCTCTAACGCAATCAATTATTTCCCTCCCCGGCCTCCTGGGCTTCCTGCTTTATACAAGGTGGTTCAAAAAGGGGAGTTCAAAGGTTGGTGAATTATACTTGTCTTTTCATTGTCATCTTGATTAGCTGGATAGAATAGGTAATGAGCGGAGGGAGGCAGAAGAAGAAGGATGCAGAGGAGAGTTGGTGCTGGAGGGCTCGCTCTCTCACCCTGCTCTTGTTTACCGAGGCTGCACACTGGGCTCACGCCCCTGTCTTTTCATTGTTGCTGGTTTGGAACTAATCCTTCCAATTTCCTTCTGAGACAGGACAAGATGTGTGCGCTTTATTTATTTATTTATTCGACTTCACATATTCCTCTATTTACTTTCCTTTTTTTTTTTTTTTTAGCTCTTGCTTGCAAATGAGGGTCTGCAAGGAGCAGATAAGGCACACCCAGCCAAGGACTGAGGGCACCAAATCAACCAGGAATTAAAAAAAAAGGAGTGGAGAGAGGAGGAAATTCTCCTAAAGGAGACAACAAGACGTACGACGTTTACGGCTTTCGTACGAGATGCGTTGAGTTATATAAGATCTATTTTGGCGCGGCCCGTTCGAGTCCGTCGGCACCCAAGGTCAGCGAGCGGGACGTGAAATCGGAAAGGCTGGCTCGGCTCTTTGGGGAGGAGGCCCGTGCTGTGAGATGGTCAGGGGAAGTCTCCGTGGTCCTCTTATCTTCAGTGAGCACTGAACCCCACAGGCCCTCTAAGGCTAATACATCTCCAAAATGACTCTCACCAGAGTGGCGCCGCTGACGAACAGCAGGTCAAACCACCCTGCGCAATGTCACCGACTGGAAGCTAGCAGGGTCTCTACAACGTGCCTGTGAAGGCCTCTTTGATTCATCAGCCTCGCCTGTACCAACTCTCTTTAGTTACTTAAAGGGCTTTGGTAATGCAGCCTGTGAGCGGTGTGGGCTTTTCGGATAATAAATGTTTCATATTTTGCAGGGTTTCACACGCCTTCCTCAATCCCGGCGACCTCTTTTTTTATGATTGGCTGACGGCTCCACGGTAAAGTCTGATAAGGTACGTCTGAGACAACACCGGCAAACCCTTATTGATCCAGTGGGCATGACCGCTTATTCAAAAGGAAACAAACAGACGAAGCAAAACAAACAACTTGGGGCGAATTATATTAAATCTCAGAGAAACGTATAGGCAAGAGAAACACGAATTAAATCACTCGCAGAGGAAAAAAAGCCGCTGTCCAATTTCTGCTCTCGCGGAGCGCGGCTGCTCATAATTCGAACCGCGGCGAGGCCTGATAAATCTTACATTATCGATATGATCTTCAGGCTCTCAGGCAGGGTGTACGTTATCACAAGTGACATGCTCAATCCTTCCCAGATTAGATTCCCAAACCGGCCCACATCCCGGCTGACAACGGCTTTCGGGGCCGAAATGAATCAGCGACGCCTCCTCGAACAGAGCACACCTGAACCAGAGTGACATCACTCAGAAGTGATAGAGTTCCCGCTGGTCCATCTCTGCCTCTCTCCGTCTCCCCACCTCCCCTCCGCAGACCCGAGGCCATTAATAAATACCGCAGTGATATACCCACTCTCCCCTCACAAGCGGGGAGTCACGACATATATCACTGCTTTTCTCATCGAGTCCAACAAGGTTAGTCTTTTTTTCTAACGTGTGTGCTCTTTAGCTCCCAGCTAAAAAGAATATAGCGGTTTGCCTAATAGATAAGATAACTCGAGAGGAAGAAACCCAAAATAACCCTCCACAGAATATTGTAAAATGCTGCCGGAGCAGCCCCCATTCATCACAGGCGCTCTCCTACCATCACGTCTCCTGTAGATATGATCATTTTTGGTGGGAAAACACTAATTATTTAAAGCTGAAGCCCACCCTTTGCTACTCCGACACAGCGATGGCTGCATTTATGAGATTTATGAGGACATATTTAGAGGCGCACTCCTTTTTCCTTCTCCCAGTAATTTCCCCTGTTTCACAGCCTGTGGGATCAACTTGTTGCTTTAAATCAAAAGTTCTCGGGAGCCGAGTCGGACACATCGGAAACATGTCCGTTTTTTTAAATTCAGCATTTTCTCAACAGCTGCTTGTGGAGAGAAAAGAAGCCTGTGAATGCTCTGCAATGCATTTCTGTTTCTTTAAGCACTTGAGAAGTGAATGCTAACGATGGCTGAAGTCAGCCTTGTCTTATGGAATTATGGGAAACACGCAAAACAGCCTCAATATTCCCAGTTACAGCCAATAGACTATGTGCACGTTAGCATATGCTATTTCCGGTGTCCTATTCACGCCCTGTTTACGGTCCAAAACAAGTTAAGCAAATAAATAAATAAAGCGGCGATTTACATTTCTATAGATGTCTCGGGCATTTATCCAATATATCTGTAAATAATGTTCATCGACTTGTCCATATTTTTCCCCGCGCCTCAGAGCAAAAGAGAAAATGGATTCAAATGTTATATTTCTCAGCTGTCCCTCGTTTATCGTGGTATGTTCTAAAAATAACCAGCGATAGGTGAAATCAAGTAGCCAATTTTATTTTTTGATGGTGCAAAACGTTTCGTGGACATCGTGGACATACAGCACTGCACTTCAGAGTCACACTGCTAGCATGATGCAGCGATTCTGTACTGCACGGAGGAGATCGTCTGCAGTGATCAGGAAAAACAATAAGCACGCAAACTTGCACTGAAAATCTGCGAAACAGCGAGGTGAAAGGTGAACCGCGTTATAGCGAGGGACCGCTGTAATTTTGAAGGTAAGTCACAACACACCCTTCGTAAATACTAATGTATAGAAACCGTTACCAGCAATCATTCCTTTTTGTGTGGCTTTTTTCACGGTTTGTTAACACGCTGTGTAGGTGTGTACTCGACGAGCTGATATCCACATAATGGGGGAAACATCTGGTTTGACTATTCTTCACCTGTAGTTTGAATGCTGAACATTTGCCTGTTTAAATCATGAGACCAGTCACTATAGAGAGATGTGCTTCTGAATGTGGACGATGTGTCTTCTGCTGCAGTTCTGCTTGTGTTGAGTGATGTAAACAACTGATCGATCTAAACTCTTTAAACGTCAAAATTGATCATTAGATTTTGCTCTTTGTAACTTAACGCCATCTTTCCAGGTTTGGACATGATTTTGGAGGATATCTTGACCGCAAAGTAAAGCTACCGTAAATGTACAACCCTACATCCGGTCTCAAACCAGGAAGTTAGCATTTTCTCGTGCACAGGGTCTATTAATTAATGACTTTATGGAGATTTTTGTCTTTAAAACCCCTCAAATTACATACAAGAGAATCAGTCTGAGACAATCTGAGAGCCTCACCTGTCACTGTAAGCAGCGGTGGTGGTGGGTTGGGCAAATCTGTATGCTGCATAGCCACCCTGTAAAAGAACAAAAAAAATACCACCATATTTAATCAGTGATTACCTGTGCAGACAAAGGTTAGCTCTCAAAGACACAAGAAAACAACCACTCGCGCACACACAGCCTCAAATTGCCTTAATGGTTAAATGTCACCACGCAGTAGTTTGCTCGTCTGCTCACGCTCCCCGACTGCAGCCTCCCCGTGAGACACCAGAGGGTGCTGTTTGATATATGGTGTGTTAGGCAGGTGGTGGCAACGAGAATGAATGATGTTCTGAGAGGCGGCGCGTTTAGGGGGAGCAAGTCATTGTCGCACCGGAGGCTCATCCGAAGCGCAGCAACGGAGGCGACGTGAGCCAAATCCCCACATTCAGCCCATTTTTAGATTGAGGGCGCGCCGCTGCTCCGTAATTGAAGATCTCCCCCCTTTTTTTCCCTTATACATGACCCCCCCGGCTCACAAAAGAAGTAAGAAGGCAGAAGACGGTCGGACCATTGGGGAGTCAGGACCGCTGTATTCATTTGCCAGAATGGGGAAGGAATTAAAGACCTCATTGTGGAGTGCTGCTATTACTCTCTTTGAAAAATGAAGCTGTTCTCCCACTGTTTTTCTATTAGTGCCAGTGGAGTGTGTGCCCATCTGTGTCCATACGGTGGATAGGTGGCTTTTAATAATGCATGTTTTCATTTATTTTTAAACTCAAGGGGGGGTTGTCCGATGCAGAGCGACATCGCGAAGTAACGGTGAGTCGGCCGAGGACGCGGGCGCAAGTGAAATCGGGGCCACGGCGATCGAATTCCGCTCCTTGATGTTTACCGAGGGGACAGGAAGTCACAGCGATTGAAGCGGATGACTTCCTGTGGGACGGTCATGCCTTGGGAATGTGTTGATTACAGCAACAGCCTGAACAAACACGGGACAATAAATCACTCTCCCACATTGTCAAATCCTGCACGCGGCCGCGCAGCACATTTTTTATTTTGTCATGGGGAATATGTGGGTGTGCATTCATGTATATGCGTGTCTATGCGTGCATATGCATTAGCGCATGCCACGTATGTGCATTTATATGTGCATGCATTCGTTTCCCCCCCTTCTGCTAATACATTAGCAGAAGCCTTGACAGAACAGCTGGCTGCTTTTGACAGCACGCCAGTGTCCACTGAATGATTGTATAGGACACTGAGGGCTGTGGGACGGCTCCCTCTTGGTCACTCGAGACCTTCACATACTCTCAGCCAGTCTGAAGCAATGCAGTGGCCATTGCCAAAACTAATGGCAGTAAAGCACCAGGGGCCGGCCTGACGGTTTGAGTGATGGACCGACCTGGCCGGGCCTCGGTCAGGGGACATAGCTGTGTAGGACTTAGCTGGAGGTGGCTAAATGAGCGTGAGAGACAAACAACATCGCTCAGAGCGCAGCCCGGGTTTCTTCCACAGTGGTGGGTGTCCCTACAACAAAAGCCGGTGAAATACGGCCCTATCGTGCGGGCTGGTGTGTAAGTCATAGATCACTTGGGTTTAGCATTTCATTCCCAGACACCGGTCTTTGTCAGGGTGAAAGTGAGAAGGAACTGTCATTGCTGCTGCTGCACAGACAGTCATCTCACTGCGGTGGAAAAAAAAAAATCAAAGGGACAAATTACATTCCTCGCAAACGTTTGGACTCGTGTCAAAGTGGGGCAGCGTGGTAATTTCAGCATTATCTCCACAGAGTCCACGCTCTTCTCTGTCAAGGGCGAGGTGCAGCAGGGCCGGCCCCCGATGTGACCCTGCCTGCACGGACAGCTCCAGAGGGACAGTTAATCCCTTTATCTGCAGCTTCTCTTATCTCCCACTTGCTGATGGCTGGGAGGAACCGGCTCCACTCAGGCCTGCGCAGACCCCCTGGGGCAAGCAGGGGATATCCCAGCCAAACCCTCGGAGTGAATGCAAAAACGCCAGAGAGGTAACAAGAAGAAAGAAAGCTGGCGGGGCGGCGGGGGGGACTTAAAAACCTCCAGACAAATCTAAAGGAATAAATGACCTAACTTGACACGGGACACTGAGTCAGGGTCTGCCTCTTTGCCAAAGTCTGAGATCATAGGAAGAAAAGAGGGAGAGGAGGGAGGAGCTGAGGGGGTTTTAAATTTTGTTGTTGAGTTTCTTGGCACAGTAGACAGAGGCCTAATCGACGCCGGCTTGGCAGCGAGGCTGGGGGCTGAGGAGATCACGTTTTTGTCTCCAGGGCTGGGCTTCTTGTCTGTTTTACTTCTGTTTCATCTAGAAGAAAAGTCAACTGTACTTACATAGATCTCTGCGCCGTAGAAGCCATCTTGGTACACCACCCTGTGAACGTGCGAAACAGGAAAGCACGGTTAGTTGATTTGGACTGCATCCGACCCCACCGACTCTCAGCCTTTGCCAATTTTCCTATTTTGACCATTTGCAGGTCTGTCGGGTCAGCTCTTAGCAGCTTTAGCTCGCTGTACCACAAATAATGAATGACACAAACTGAAAGGTGTAACAGTTTCACATCCCTGTCCAATTTTCTGCTCCGGTAAAATTGTTTGTCTTTCCAGTTGCTGCAGTTGCTATCAGGAGGGCTGGCGGTGGAGAGGTAGGACAAAAGGAGGCAGTGAAGGAGCTGCGTCACATGACTTGGCTATATAAATCAACCGGCTGCCATCGGCGGCAAAGGGGTCCCCGAGTGGGAAGGAGGCGAATGGGGATGTGGGATTTCCAGTCTCAGCTGCGAGTCCCACCGCACTAAGACAGATCCAGATCTAATCACAGATAGACAGCTATGGCGGGGCAGCGGCCAGCCTCCGTCAGACCTCTCCCACGGCCACACAGACCAGCGCTGATAAGAGACGAGTGCGAGGCAGGCCTGCATAAAGCCAGGAGATCAGCACGGGCCCCCGGTCACAGTCCAGTGAGATCTGACTGGTAATACACTATCGCAGCTCTCACCTTGACTTTGTCAGTTACTCCTTTGTCAACACGCGCTGTGCAAATGTAAGGACGGGCAGGGTTCGGTTATGTTTATCCGCAGATACCAAAGTTCTCTTCAGACATGTGCGCAGATAAAAAAAATGTAAAATTACAGCAGCAATGCTGCCTGGCTATGTTAGACAAGCGGGTTTCCTGCAGGAGGGCACGGTCTTGAGACGCAACAGAAAGATTTCTTTTAAATTATGAGTAGAAAAGCAAAGTTTGGGCATAAATTCAATCGCAGCATGAACTGCTGCAGCGTGTGCACTGTCGGAGCAGTCTTGGGTACAGTTTCATTCATACTGCAGCGTGAAATCTAACCAAACGACAGCAGACTACACAGTATCAGCCCAGTTTGCATCAGGAGAAACAGTCCACAACACATTTTGTCTTGATGTCTGAAAGAGTGTAAAAAGCTAAAACTCTCAGCTATGAAAAGACAAAACTTATCGTACCAGACAAAAACATCGTGCAACCCGAACCGGGCCTCGGAGGGTCAGTACTCACGCTCCGTAAGCTGGGATTGGTGGTGGAGGTGGAGCTGTGCGGAATGTGTTGTACACAGCCCGTCCCCGTCCCCGCAAGTGGGCACCCCTATAGGCCACCGTAGCTCCTGTGGCAGGGTAGGGAAATCCTGTTACTATGGAGCAAAAACACACACGAGAAGAAGAGAAAATGACTTTCAGAGAACATCCTCGACTTGGCATTGCTTACCTTATGACAGAATACATTAGAGAGAGACGTGTGGCACTGCTTTCCCTATGACAGAATGCATTATAGGGAAGACAAGGAAACAATAGATTTAATCTTTTCTAGGTGCGCCTCATCGAGCACTCTCCCCTTTCCCAGCTCGCTGCTTTGTGCCGTACTCAGCAAGGATCCACATTTGCTGTACGCATCCTTTCCCGATGCCTGGTGAGGGGCAGCCTTGAAGCTGGGCAGGTAATGGATGCAATACCACTAGTTTCGCACCACGGCTTTTGCATAGTTTAGACACAATGGGCTAGCAACAAAGAGCAGCGGGAGGGTGGACGGGGTAGAGGTAGAGGGCGTTTCTCGGTGTCGGGCGGAGACAAACAGGCGGTAAAGGTTGTTGAACAACTTGACTAGACGTTCTGAACTTCCCCGAGGGGAAATGGAGCAGATGGGCAGGACAGCCAAGTCCCAAACCTCAGCATGACCCCCATCTCCAAACCCATCTGGGACCATCTTTAGCCAATCGCACAGCCACATGCTCTGTCCTCTGCTGATGGCTACCACTGAACGTGAAAAGGGTCAGTTGGGGTGAAAGGCTTCGGGGTGACGAGTAGGGGTTGGTGTGACGGTGCGACGAAATAGCCACGGTCGCAGATTAGAGGACAGCCGATGTGATCGTCAGCTCTCCACTTAACCTTCAATCGGTCCACTGGCTGTCTGATTACAGGCTGTGGAGGTGCATACAAACACACTGATCTCTAGACATGATTAAGCTGGCCTCTACTTTTCCAGCAATTGTAATTCCCTCGCTGCTCCCTTCCCTCTGGTCTTCGCCCTCTCTCCCTCCCCCAACGTCTGGTCCATCACAGCGCAGTCAGCCCCGTTATTCTTTATCCCCAGAAACGCCCCTTCGTCACCCTCTCCTCACCTTACTCTTCGCCTTATTCATTTCCACGACACGCTTTGGATGAATTCATCACGGACCGCTTCACTTTCCCCAATCACAGATCACTCTGATGGGGAGCTCGAGTCTGATTTGGTTTGGTGACGCGGCGCCTCGGCTGGGGTAAATAATGCGGGTTAATAACACGCATCCGGCCTGTTTCAGACGACCCGCCAGTCCCTCGCAATCTCCGACAAACTAGACTACAATGAAGATCCATGGTAGCTCGTAGGTAAGCGGTGCTGTATGGGTTTGTGCCTGGGGAGTGACAGCCTGATGGTACTCCGCCGTGTGCAGCGCTAGCCCTGCATTTGGTCGAGACCAGTGAGCACCCTAATGGACGATGCTCACCCTAGCCTCGCTGCTTCAATAAAGCTGACAGGGAGACAGATTAGTGGTGCTTTTAAAAACACAGAGAGCCCGGTTTAATGTCTTCTGCCATTAACATCACGCTCCATTAGTGGGTCTGCACACATATTCAAACTTTGCGTCTCATTTGGCCAGGTGACGCCCACACATCACCCGCCCACCGATGTGCGGGGCGCTTTCTTTGCTGCCAACACACCCGTGGACGGCCTGGACTGGGACGGTGCCCCTTTGCCTCCCGGGTGATTTATAACGCTGACCTTGACATTTAAATTAGTCCCTCCTTTTTTGGAGCAGTGGACATCTGAGCGCGGCCGCTAAAGGGCAAAAACAATCCTCCTTGATAATTTTCGAGGTGCGTCGCCCTCTTCTTAACAAATCGCCGCTGTTTCTGGGCTCCCACAAAGCCCAATTGCTTCCTTCTCTTTTTTTGAAAATTTGTATGCAATATGCATGCGGTGATGTATGTGAATGTAAACTCATAATGAGTTGGCGATAGGCTACACTGCTTCAATAATAACCCATAAATCAAAGGCGCTGTCACACCTTGGTAAGCCCATGAAAAGCAACAACAGCAACAGCGTATGAGAGCGCAAACCTGGTCTAGCCACCAAAGTCAAACACCCTTTCCGGGAGGGGGGCTGGAGAAAATATGAGTTATGCGCTGAAGGGCGGCGGGGTCACGCTGCACCTCGTATGTCATATGTGTCAACTTGAGAGAAGCTCAATACCTGCAGAGCCAGTTGGACCCGAGGTAATCCCGCTCTGTGCCAATGATGGGGTCATAACCGGCTCCCATAAAGAAAGATCTGATTTTCCACAAGGTTGATCTCTCTAATACTTCCTGCTCAAATACATCGGGCAATGAGCACTTAATCCACGCACTGGGGACCAAAAAAACAGCTTAATCTAATCAAGAGTCTGGAGCTTAATTATCCCCCTAAAGTACACTCCAACAATGAGAGGATCTGTCTACATATGTTAAGATGGCAATTAGCCTTTCTTTTCTGTCATTTACACAGCTGGTAGCTTCTCACGAGTCCTCAAAAAAGAAGAAAAAAGAAAGAAACCTCCACCTTAGTCGCAGAAAAATATGAACTGGCGAATGAAAAGCTACTCATCTCCTGTCTTCCTGGGAATTAGCTGCCGAGGGGAGTCTCTTTGCGTTAGTCTGAGGAGAGCCGAGCCATACGAAGGGATTTCTAAGTGACAGCTGTCCATGGTGCTGAAAACATCCAGCGCAAGTTTGCCAATTGCAATGAGATGAGCTGAGAATGCAATATGCACGGCTCACCCTGACGAATGATGTCACATTAACAACAAATAACGTGAAACAGAGCCCCGACATTTGTGCTGTTTTTAGCTACACACCTACACACTGTTGTCGTACTATATTTGGATAGCGGAGCACAGATTCTGGGGCTTGTTCTACAAAAGTTTAGCGCTCACTAACACAGGATAAAAACGAGCACTGGTACTGGATGCCTACCAGCTACCTCACACTATGATTTGTGCCACAGCCATGTGCTATTGCCAATCCCTCCATCTGACTGGGAACCCCGCTGCTGTGCCTCTTTTTCTCTGGACCACACCGCTGTCCTCTGCCACCCCTTCAGCAGGGCTCCATGGGAGGTTTGGGTATTAGGTGGCAACGGAGAACACGGACCCACGTTTGGAGCTGGCTGCCAGTACCCTACCGAGAACCCTCCTACCCCCTCCTCCACGCAAAGGAGGAGCCAATCTACCCTGGAAGAGGTTAAGAGCGGGGAGCCGGTATGAGGCTCTCATCCGTCATTCTCCTGAATGGGTTTTGAGGACAATAAACCTGTAGCGCCAGGACGAATGGAGACGAAGTGCGCTGTCACCGAGCCAGGATTTATGGCTACCAATTTCACTGATCTCCTGCACAGAAATGAGGACTGATAAACAGTGATTAATCGCCTTTATATCCCATTTTACTCCCACCAAAAGTATATTAACTGTAGCTGTGATGATTTTGGAAAATGTCCTGAATGTGGTCATCATTTTTTTTTCTTTTATTTTAAAGGAAGAGTAGAAGAAGAATGCAACAGTCAACAAGCTGGTCAGAGTTTGTTTTTTAGTGAGTTAAAACAGCCTTTTGCTGCTCATTAGGGAGGTTTTGTTTCAAAAATGTATCTCTTATTTATGTTTCCCATCTTCCCAGCTGGCAAGCATATGTTGTCGTTTAGGCTTGGCAAACTCCAGCGCCATGTCAAGACGACTTGAAAAATTAGCAGCCAATAAATCACCCAACCCCTCCTGCTTCCCCTGCCTGGAGTGGTGGACCACACTCCCTCTGATTTATGAGATGATTTGGGAAGTGTGTGTGTGTGAGAGAGAGAGAGAGCAAAATGGAGAGTGTGTGCATGGAAGAGGGGACATGTATTTGAGTCTGTGCTCTACATAGGTTATCTATTTCTGTGTGCTGGAGTGCTTTGGTCTGAGAAGCAGGGCAGGTGTTAGCGTCGCGCGTGGATGTGGGTCAAGTGAAATTATTGTTTACGTAAGCTGAGACTTACTTAACGTCCCGATTTTCAATTTAGAGAAAAGGCGCCACGTTTTTTGTGCCTGAGCGTGCGAGAAGAAGAGGGACGAGCGTACGTTTGTGTGTGTGTGTGTGTGTGTGTGTGTGAATAATTATCGGCAGAAGATGTCGAAACTAAAGGAATGTTGGTGGGGGAGGAGGAGGTGGGGAGTGGGAGGCGAGGGAGGAGGCTCGGAGGGGGCGAGGGGTTGGGGATGAAATAAAAATGATAGATGACTGCTTTCTGTCATGGACAGTTATTTAGAGGTTCGCCGTAAAGCTGTCCGGGGAATGAACAGATTTTAGTCTAATGAGCAGAAAGGAAAGCCGTTAAAGTGGCGCGATGTGCTCAGCACTTCTTCCAAATGAAATAGTACCATTTCCCCCTCATTAAAATGCAAAGGGTTCATATAACATACAGCAATAAAGCTGGCATGTCGAGGCAGAGAGAGATAGGGAAAACCCCACTGAGCTCATCTCATTCCTCCATTACTGAGACCAGAAGGAATAGCGGCCTTCGACAGGGTAGGTGCCAACAATATCGCTCACTCAATCTCCTTTATTCGGTTAGCTCTGTAAAAGTCAATCTGGCGCACTTGGCAAATCCATCCACAGCAGCAGCCTCCACAATCTGATAACAGTTGCAGGGGCGCTTGCTCTCGAAATCATTTTTTTTTTTCCAGCGTTACAGTTGCACACCGCGCAAACAATGGCTCAGGCTCCCTCAGCCACTCAGAGAGGCTTGGATCATCCACTGCTTATCTGAGCCGCTCTCCGATTCACTTTGATTCGAGGGGAATTTCATGTTCAGTAGGTTCAGGATGAACCTGATTGTGGAAATTCAGGGGTCAGAGTGGGACAGGCGGTGGCTGATAGCGGCCTCGGATACGGTGCGATGCATACAGCGGGAGGTGGGGGGAAAACACAGAAAACAGCTCTTACCGGCATACAGTTCAGGACCGTAGACAGCTCCGACCACTGGATTCAGCTTCCAGCCTGGCAAGAAGACGGAAAGAAAAACTTGACTCACAGCGACGACTACGAGCGAACTCTTATCGTTTGGTTTGCCACTCACCGTTCGTGTACGGGTTGGCCACTTTTTTGTTTGTCATCACTCGTGCTGTCGCGTTGTTCACCTGTTCCAAGCAGCAAACACAAAGCCCGTGATTACTGACCTTTACATTTACCATCCGCGTATCCGCGGCGAGCTATAAGCGAGCAGCAAACCAAGATGAATAAAGACGGATTCATAAAATAAATGATTATGTAAATTTGTTTGTAGCACTTTAGTGTGATTGAGTTTTGGTTCGCCCTTTCATGAATTTATTCATCATTTCAATTTTCTTACAGATGATTATATTACTGGAAAGAGAGGGAAAGCATGCACCAATTACCCACAGGTATGAATAATAATAATAATAATAATAAAAAAGCATCCTCAGAATTGGTTGGATAAACAAATGGATTCCAAAAGCAAAACACAGACAGTGCTTTGATTTTCTTCTATTGACCTGATGAGGACGGCCGAGTGCGGGCTCGGCTCGTCGTAAACAAAAACAGAATTAGAGCAGGCAACACTAAACGGTGGCGATAGGGGAATGCACGACTGATGGCATGCATTCACTCTGCGTCGTCAGGTAATGACGGACAACTGGGGTGTCCGGGTTGACATGTATGGATCCCGCATTCTGCCGAGGATTTAAACGCACCGTTACGCATGCATACATTCAGGCACCACACGCACAGACAGAGCAGCCGCATGCTTATGCAGAGGTTTACGGGTAAGTTGAGAAGGCAGCAGGCAGGCAGAAGAGAAGATGAGAATAAAGGGGAAAAATGAAAGCACCTCTATTTTGCGTCCCTCTACGATTGTACCGTTTAGTTTCTCCCGTGCACGATCGGCATCTGTGCTTGTTTCAAAAGTTACAAACCCAAAGCCCTGAGAGCACCACGTTAGCCATCGGTAGAGAGACAAAGGAGAAGGAAAAGATGGACACACACACAGAGGAGGAAGAAAAGGGAAGGGAGGAGAAAAGGGAGAGAGAGGTGAGAAGACAGGAGTAGGTGAGCAGCAGAGTCGAGTTGTAAGCAGCCAGATTAATTAGAGGCAGTTAGTGAGGCGTCAGGAAACAGCAAACAGAGAGATCCGAGGAGAAGAGGATAACGGTGACATGACCTCACACAACAACACCAACAAACCTGCTTGCTTTACCCAATTAAACAGCACAGCACCGGTGCCATGGGTGAATGTCAGGAAGCGGCGGCTGCCATAATAGTCGTATAATTATCTACACAACTTCAGCGCCGCAGCCGCCGTCTCCCTTTGAAGGCGTGGGCAACGGCAGAAGGAGTGAGGATGAATTCTCTGAACAGACACGTTAACTTGATCTCTGGCTTTTTCTTATTCGCTGCGCTAATAGGTGGGCCATTTTACGGAGGCGAAATTACACCGGCTCATTGATGCGACCAAGAAAAAAAAAAGTGAATGGTGTCATTGCAAATATGCTCATCTGTGATAGAGAAGAGCTCCAATATTGACTTTAAACCCTGACCAAAATATACCCAACCTCTCCAAACTCACTCTGCCTGCCTCCCCTGGGGGGTTTGTCACTTCCTTGAGTTATGTGGACTGGGATACTGGACTCTCTATAGCGCAAGCTTTAAGATATTCTGGCCAAACAAGTCCCATTCCTGTGGTTTCTATATATACGTATAGAGGTATAGGCTGAGGCAGAGAGAGCATGGCCGGCGCTGCCTGATAATTGCTTGAGGATGTAATACATGTGAGAGATGGCGAGCGGAGTGATCTCGTATGCATACACAGGATCTCCGGGCTGCTATTTCTAGCATAAATAACACGCGACCTGTCCTTGGGGAAAGAGAGATAAAGAAATAAATTCAAAAAAGGAATTGAGGGCAAAATTAATCCTTTGGACATTCACCCGACTGTGGTTACCCCCTCTATCTTTTTTTTATCATGCACAAATAATTAGCTTACAAGAGCACAGAGTGGAGCCACCATTTTTCAAAGGAGACAAACATATTGAATGCAAATTGCCAAAGCTTCATAGGAAATAGATTGTTTATTAATGGCCTGGTAGGTTCATTATATAGCACACAGAGTGCAAGAGGGAGAGAGGCATCATGGGTAATGGCTTTGTAGGGCACAAACAATAAATGCTTGTTACGGGCGGAGGAGACCGGTTTATCCGGTGCTCAATCTTGTCTGGCAGAAGGGGCTGAGTGCAGCAGCGTCGCCTGGTTCCGGGGCTCCCTGCACGCCTGTATACGAGCCCAAAGTACTCCCAGGTATGAATGGGAATCAATAGCATTCATGCCTCAACACCCAGCCAGGGAGCCTGTCGCCTTTATGAATGGAAAGCTGTGGAGCTTAGTACACTCTATTAAATGAACAGCTGGATGAGTAGCTCTCGGCTGCTCACACCTCCGCAGGCTTCACCTGTCCTGGTTGGGAGACTGATACTGCAGTAACGCATCGACGCCGTGGCCATTTCTCTGGCGGCTGGTTGGCGTGTTTACGAGTACAAATTATCTTCGAGACAAATGTAGAAATGATCCAAGGTGTGCAAGTTCACAATGTTGTTTAAGGAGGCGCAGCTTGAATTATAAGCAGTATTTCTTATTTTCTGTACAGGTGACCTTTAAGAACACTGCCGTCTGCGTTCTGCGTTTTTCTTTGTCGGCAAATTGTACAAAAAGACAAAAGTAAAATATCGTGCTTGCCTGTATATCCATGAATTATTAAAAACACATCACAGAGTCACCGCAAAGACCCACTGCTTACACATACACTGCTCTGCTGAAAATAGTCCCTAGCAGTAGTATTTTACTTCCATTTAAGTTTCCTTTCAAAAACATCTTAAATATGGGTTTTGGTTTGTGGCCTTTTTTAGTTGCTCTGCACTTTATTTCCTCTCACTATAAACTTCTTTGCTGATGATACTGTGATATATGTCCCAATCCTGTTCCTGCAGAGTTACTGATTCAGTCTTCTAATGATGTTTTGCAATTACTGCAGCCTCCTTTAAAATGCCTACCAACTGTGTGGCATTCTCCACAATGGTATATGACTCTACCTGTCCTAGACTTTAAATGGTACTAACTTAAATTAATTGATGTTAAATTAAATCTAGGGATGCAACGATACCAATTTGTTCAAACCGATACGATACCGATACTCGGATCTGAGTACTTGCCGATACAGAGTACAAAAACCGATACTTCTACCACACACACACACACAAATGCAATGAATTGGAAGACAGATTTTATTTTATTCTCTGCCGATAAAAAATAAAATCTTAATAAAAATGACCACAAAAAAATTTCAAGTGAAAAATAAGCACTTCTGTTAAATTATTGCAGAGTCTCCACATTGTAATTTAACAAAATATAACTGAACTATTGGCACTGTCCCGAGCTTTCAGAATAATAAATAAACACTTCTGTTCATTTATTATATTTCATATCGCAGCTCGAGTATCCTGAGAAGACGGTGCAATCCTATGTTTTCCATGACCGGCATTGGCTGGTCATCCAGAGCGATAAAATGAGTCCGTGGATTTTCTCTTGATATTTTTCTTCGCTTTTCCAAAACCTGAGTTAAAGTTGGCTGTTCCACACTGCTGACATTTTGTTTAGCCTAGCTACAGCAGCCTCCAGTTTCTCTTTTTTATCTGGAGCCGCCAGTCTCACTCGTCTAACCCTGTGCCTGTTTAGCGCGGGATGTCCCCCTAGTGGCCAATCTAAAAAACTACAACAGAAATGACAAGCCACCCTCTGATTAATGAAATAAGTTAGTATCGGTTCATGGTATCGGTTAACTTTTATGAGTATGAGTACACACACATTTTACAGTATCGGCCCCGATACCAGTACCGGTATCGGTATCGGGGGCCCGATACCAGTACCGGTATCGGGCCGATACCCGATACCAGTATCGGTATCGGTGCATCCCTAATTAAATCCATAGGTTGTTAATGTGTAACTATACAAATGTAAAGTAGGAAAGTTTGTCAGTAAACTTGAATCTACACATTTCTAATGACGAGTGTTTCTATCATTGTAAGTCATCTGGGGCAAAAGCGTCAAAGAATTTTAGTATTTTTAATATAACTTACAACAGTTAAGTTAATGTAGCCTATTAGCCTACCACTTTTTTACACATATATAAAGCACAGGCAGTCACACACTATGAAAACATTTTGTGCTTGAAATTCAACATCAAACCAGCTTTCTTATATCGAATCTACTCGTAAACACAAACGTCCACAGCCTGTCTTAGACAATCGAGATATTCAGTATTGTTCTGCGGGCCCATCAGCACTCCAGCAATTAAACCCTTCATCACAGTTTTATTATTCATCACACTTAAATCTAATTAAACATTCCCATGCACTACTCTGGGTAAAAAAGGTTTCAGGTACTGCAAACTAACCTCAAACCGGAGACTGACGTTCCCCTTAGAGTTCCTAAAGCTTTATTATCTGATGTTTTTTGCTGCTGTTTTTATTAATTCCTTGTTTATTGTGTTCTTTTGTTTCGGCCTGCTCATTGTGTTCCTGTTAATGTTTTTGTTCTCCCTTGAAAAACAGATTTTAATCTCAATGAGAATGTCTGAATACATTAAAATTAAATTAAAAAGAAAAAGAAAAAGGATAATGGCCCGATGTATTGCAGAGGGCTTTTTTCTCTTTTAGAATAAAGTTTGCATATCCTTCTTTTAAAGACGTTAAGCAAGCTGCGACCCGAGTGCCACAGAAGTCAAAGAGCCGAGAAACACCGCCAGTCCTCATCCCAACCGGTTTCTTTAAAATAAAGTGTGGCCAATAGATGAAGCTCTATTTGCCCAAAGTTGGACAAGTGTTAAAAGTAATAGATGTAAGAAAGAAGGGGAACGTCGACACAATCTTAAGCTTCAGTTTAATAATTCAATCCTCTTGGAGGCAGCGTTTCGATCTGCAGGTTCTTCTCCAGGCGTGTATTTTCATAAACGTGGTATTAGCCTTCAAATTCATTTTAACTAAACTACATTTATTTGGTAAATATCACAAAGAACTTTGTTTTTCATCCAGTCTGAAACAAAATGATAAACCTGAATAATGTAGGACCTTTTCAATCAATGCCCGGGCTTCAAAGAGGACCCCCGTCTCTAAACAAGCAGTTTCAATTCCATATGCTGGAGGACCTGCAGCCTGTTGCAGGATTAAGTGAAATGTGAAACAGCTCAATAATGAATTGATTGACAGGGCTAATGATTCACAACTTGGGTGAGAGCTGCAACAAACAACAAAAACAATAGGGAGAGAGAGACAGGAAGGCAGTGGATGCAGCTCTCCAGGACCAGGCTTAGAGACCACTACTCTCAGCCAATGTACACACTACACTAATGCCATCATTAGGAAACAGAAGAAGTACATGGTAATGAAGCAGCTGGCGTTCTAGTTCACTTACCTTGGATCCTCGCTCATTAAAGATAATCTCCACATCTAAAATCTTTCCAAATTGCTGCAGAGAGAAAAGAAAAAGAGAAGAGCAGAGAAGAGATGGAGTTAGAAAGCCTCGCTGACTAAATTCATGAGGACGACGACCGGAGAAAGAAAAACCATTAAGGCAATATGGAAATGTTACTTTTGTGAGGAAATGGTGGTCAATTTGCATTTGTTAGCTCAGCAAACACTTCTTGAAGCTCGCTGGCGTGGTTTGAAAAGAGAACTCGTAGCTGCCGCTGCAACGCGTCTCCGCGCGTCTATCGGTACTTTACGAAATGAAATCACAGAATTCTTGATCTGTGATTACGTGGCCGTGTTTATGATGTAAGTTTGCTCGCCTGTTTCGACACAAAGAGTGGCATCAGACGGTGTTTTGATGTCGTCTTGAGACGCGGACCCCGACACCTCCGCGATCACCTCGGGGAAACTTGCTCCTTCGAGTCTTGTGAAGAGTTTCGTTGATTATTTCTACCTTTCTCTCTGTTTATAGAGCCTCCTTCTCTTCTATTCTTTATTCTCTCATCCTCTCTTTGTTTGTGTGCTCTCGCAGTCAACAGGACCTAAGGGCCGGTCCCCGGGGGTTAACACGCTGCAGCCTTTCGATTTTAACAGGCCTGCCTTCGGATCATTAGAAAACAGAGGAATGAAAGTAAACTGTAAGTTCCTCTAATGAGTGGAGTGAGAGCGACTTTTAATTGCTGTCTACAATGGCTGTATTATTTCATTAAAAGTAATTACCCTGTCAAGCGGTCCGCGTCGCCTTCATTTCAGCACAACAGGGAAGAAATGGGCCTTTCCATGTGGTCGACACTCAATGGGAATGGATGGATCGTTTGACTGAGCCACTAATAGGGGTTAGGAGGAGCCGGCTATTATCTGGCTGGAGCGAGTGGACTCCAGGAGATGAGCGTTTATGGGTTAGCGGGAAAACGTATGTTTCCCTCATTTTTAAGAACGCAGCAAGCTCAACACACCAAGTCGCCAAGCCAAAAACAGGCTTTGTCATTTAAATCCACCTCTGTTTCCACAGGGCGTGTCCTCTCCCCTATGCGTCTGCTCGTGTTCAAACTAGTTCTATAGATCCTAGACGCACATCTGCTTCATATGGCGCTCGGCTCCACTGATTCGAATGGGGAACGTTGGCTCCATCACGCACGCAGGCATTTATATCCCAGCGTGATGCCCCTTTCTCGCCTGAGAAGACAATGCTTCCCCCACGCAACGTGCAGATGCTAATTGTTTTAACCGAGCGTAATGGGCTTGTGGCGTCGATTAATTAGTTTCAGAGGAAGTCATCTTTGTGGATTTCCACATGGCGCTGGGGACTGCTCGCTGCTCACCAGTGATCTCATGCACTTCTATTCCCACCCACCTACTTGCTCTCAATCTCTCTCTCGCACACACACACACACACGGGGAGAAACAGCTGCATCAGCAGCCCCAATAAACAATAGCTTCAATGGGAGGAGTCTCCAGAGGGAGGACAAGGGAGAGACTGATGTCATCTAGGAGGCTGCAGCTACATGCATCCATCCATAGATTAGAAAAACCATCCAATATCTGTATGAAAATAAAAAAGCATTAAGAGAAGCATCGAATGATGATGCTGGGAGTTTGCATGTTTTATCTCATTTATCAAACTCGTTATGTTTCAATTATGGCTTAACTGGAGCAGATCATTCCCGTGCTTTTGAGACATTTGAATGTTTTTATTTGGCTTATTTGGTTTTTGTACATGAGTTCAGTGGTAACAGACTTTTGAAATTAAATATAACCTGCCCTTAGTACATAATGGGGTATGGTGATTGGGCAAAAATATCAGTGACTGATTAAATACATCTGCAGTTATTTTTTTATTTTGCTGGTTTTGTGTTCTGCTTCCTAATTAAAGTGCAATTACTCAATAGAGCCACAAGTCTACTTCGGTTTTGTTGAATTGAGCTAGATTGGAGAGTCGTGCATAGACACTAGGGCTGCCACGATTAGTCGACTATCAAAATCGTCAACGACTGATTTAATAGTCGACGCGTCGTTTGAAGCTTTGTAAGATCACAAAAGACGCAGGAATAAGTAGTAGGATTTAAGAGTGTAATAACGGACTGAAACAGAAGATGGCAGCACTGCATGTACAAGGATGCCAGCTGCCGTTAAACCCCGAAGAAGAAGAAGCTGACCCAGAATTCATAGCGCAGCCCAGCTCAGTTTCCAACAATGGCGGCAGCTAGTTAGTTTTAATATTACTCTTATTATTCTTTCTGGGTCACAAAATAAACGTTTAACATATTTTCATATTTTCTGTAACTGTAAACCTCAAATATCTGCTCAGTTTATCAAGACACCACATATTTTCAAAAGCGCTCCGACGTTTTCGGAGACGTCTGTTACCCACTAGCTCGATAGCTAGCCGGGAGCTAGGCTAACTAGAGCCGTGAGAACACCGGACTCCCGGCTAATCGTTTTCAAACCCACCGCCGTCTTTCGCTACTCAGGTTAAACATGATATATAAGTCACTTAGATAACTTAAAATGTTATTGTTTGGCTTTTTTTAGTATTTTATTTGTTCCTGAGTAAATCGGTTTGGCTGAGATTAAAGTTATAGTTTTTACACAGCTGAATAAACGTCAAGCAGACAGCTGATTATCAGAAGTGTGAGATGCTCGAGAATTTACTCCGGTGTCCTGTTATATTTTAGATAGCAAGGAGTTTATTAAACTTCACTGAAACAATCTGCAAATTTCATTAAAATGTAATAAACTATCATCTTGTCTTTATTTTTAGTTAGCACAGACCTTAAACACTTAAAGCTGTAAGCTAATGATAGTTATATAAGAGCAGATGCTGCTGGTGCAATAAGCTGTAGTTTTACGTCCAATGGATGATGATCTGATTAGTCGACTAATCGCAAAAATAATCGGTGACTAGTCGACTATCAAAATAATCGTTTGTGGCAGGCCTAATAGACACGATTAACAAATGTCGTGTTGTTGTCCTGTCTGTGTTATGTAAACAAAGCACCCGTGTGGAAGCCTGCTCTGAATAAGTTCAGTGCTATCACGGAGCTTATGCTACGTAACCAAGCTGTTTGTTTTCATCAACGCTACCATGTTCAGGTCGTGCACCCTAAATATTTACGCATCAGAGCAGAATAAAAACAGGATGGGAAATGTACCAAGTAGTTGCAGCAAACAGCTCCTTGTTCAGAGGCTGATCGTGCAGCACCCCCAACTTCTGGACAATCACTTTTGTTCACATTGGTGATGGCACAGGTCGACCGGTGCAAGGCGTCCTGCCTCCAAACAAGAGCGCTACGACTTGGACTGATTGCCGACAGCTGCGGTTTCTGCTCCAAGGTTCTGGCTGAACTTGAATGCAAGTCGTTACTGTGTTTTCTGTTTAGTGTGAACGTCTGTTTTCGGCAATTTATTCATCGTATTATCACAAACTGATTGCGTGTAATTGCCAACCTGACCCCATTCAGGTTAGCAGTTAATTGGGGTCAATTCCCAACTTGAATGGCCAGCTTCAATTGCAAACTGATAACAGACGGACACCGTCTTATTGCATTTTTATCAGCGTCTTGATGCATGAACTTGATGACGACAACCGACTTCGACGACTGTCAGAGATGTTCTGTGTTGCTGACCATTTCAAAGGGAATGACACTGCACCATTAAGAACATAGGTCGTGCTTGTATGTTCAATAACAGGGCTGTAACTTGTGTGCTTTTCCATTTATTTTCTTTGTAAACCACAAAAGAAGAGGCTACTCGGAAACAGCTCTGGCTAGACAGTGTCTGTATTTTAAGAACACTAGTGTTTTTGTCTTACCCCACTTGGAAGTGATAATCGACTATATTTACTAGACCTCAAGCTTCCAAGTGTGGAAGCAACAAACAAGATTGAGGCCCTTGTGCCTCCACCTTTGATTAGCCTGAATATCTTTAAGCTCTTCAGAAACCTATAATTACGCTACGGCGCCCTGTGTATTCAAACAGAGTGCCCGTGTGGAGCACGCTCAGGCGCGGTGACAGTCGGAGCGGTGGCGGTGGGTGGGGGAGTGCAGAGGTCCTGATTGCTCTGGGGAGCGCTGAGAGAGCCCTTACGCTCGCTGCAAGAAGCACTGCTGAAGAACCCAGTCACACAAACGAGGGCACCCTCAAGCAGCGCAGCATGGGCGCCGTGCAGAGCTCGCTCGCTCGCGCTTGGAGTGTTTTCATTTCCCCCACACTTACTCGCTCTCAGAGATCACAGTTTCTAATTACTGATTAACGTCCGCTGCGGTTGCCCTAATGAGGCCTTCATTCAGCGCCTCGTTAAAAGCTCACAGGTTTCTCCACACCCTTAACCCTGTGATGTCAGGGTGGATTTCAGGCCCTCCCTTCTCGTTTGAACGCGTTGTCGAAACCTTCGCGGTGCTCAGCGGAGACCGTTTGCCCGTGTGGGAGCAGATGGAGGCTCCTGGTGGGGGCTTCGCTCTGCTGTAGACGCCTTCTCTAGTGTGCCGTGCCGCACTTCCACTCTCCCTCTCCTCTGTCTTCCCGCCTGCGTGTCTGTGGCCTTCACTCATGCGTAACAGTAATGGCGTATTGAGCCGGTGGCGCTCCAGAAGCCATTAGAGCTAGAGGGATGAGGCTTTGCACGTGCTGATCGCACAAAGGCCCATTGTGGAGGCCATGTCAGAGGGTGGAGCAGACCAGCTATCGCCTCGCCAAGCTCGACCCAAGACAATTGATCCCGCAATTCTCTAGCGTGCCAACCGCCAAGAATGAAAGGACGGTGCAGGTAAGAGGAGGGAACGGGCAATGTGGGTGAGAAGGGTGATTGAGGGGGACTGGGTGGGCTGTGATCAATTTTGTATCATATATCTGCACGAGCCAGTCAGGCACACAAAGCTTCCAAGCTAATTACTGAGGTGATTTGGATTCCACACGACCTGCACCAGAGCTGGGAACAATAAAGCCAACAATCAGAGAGAGAAAGAGAGCGCGCGGCCATGTTGTCGGCAATTTATAAAGCCGCAGCCACGGCTCGCGAGTAATTAATATCATCAGCTGGATGTTGTCTTCATAACGACGAGAATTAACGCCTCTGGATTCTAATGGTCCAATTAGCGCATAACATTTAAAGTACATTTTTGGCAATCGTCTCCATTCAGATCCATTATCGTTATTGAATAGGGGATGTTTGGTTCAATTCGTATCGAGGCTTTTGTGAGACAGGAGGGTGAGCTGTTGAACTGTATGTATTGGCTCATTAATTGCGAAGAGACAGAGAGGGAGAGAGAATTTCTGCGGTGGACCTCTCGTATGTTGATATGTAACCTCGTTGCATTTGTCAGCAGCTGACCGTTCTGTGTGTAACTTCTAGAAAATAAGACTGTTTAATGACCTGTGGAGACTACCCGTTGTATACGCTCTGATATACGAGAACAAAACAGAAACAGAAATTAAAGTTAAATCTGTTTCCCCCCCCATTTTCTTTGTATTTGTCCTCATATTTTACGATTAAAATTACCCTCACGTCAGTTGTTCGGGGACACGCTAGCTTAAAAAAAGCCCGACAAAGCGAGCCGCAGCTCTCTGGGAGAGCAGACGAAGATGAAGAGTAAAATCATTACCGCACTGGGCTCCTCTAACTTCTCCCCAGTGCCCAACCTGCAGTGCAGCGATGAGTTCAGCACCTGATTGGGACTGATTGAGCTGTTTGCTTTTAAAAACTCAGAAGACACTCCTCCTTCTCCCCCTTCTGACAATGTAGTAATCAATGCATTAACTAGATGACAGTTTAAGCGCTGGCTTTGCTCATTAAATACGCGTCCTGTTGTGTGGTTTAGATTGTTTTCCCAGAAGCTTCATACTCACTTTAATAAAGATATAATAATTTGCTCTGACTTTAGAGGATGCGCTCTTTAATTAGGGTGAGGTGGGACCGCTCGAGAACAACAACTGCTAGCATGTCAGATTCTCGAGTGCTGACCTTTAACTTTACATCCAAATACAATGTTTTTCATCTATTCTGCAGAAACTTTGCTGTCAGTTTGGTTTCCCGAGTGAGCGTGTGTGTTTCAGGCTTTGTTGTAGGATCGTTCTCCACATAGCGATAAACAGTACATACACTAATACAACAGGAACCTTCTCCAAGTGCCAGATTTTTGATTAGTTTTGTTTGCAGGGAAACTATTTTTAAAGACGTCCCTACTTGCACAAGTGGACACTGAGCATTCTGATTGGTGGAAGTGTCCTGCTAGTTATTAGATCTAGTATCTCCCAGTTTTGGCAAAAGCATGAAAAAAAACCCAAAAACAACCCCCAACCAGTCACAGCTATAGCTGCCCAGAGCTCGGCTCTGCCGGAGGTCTCTTCCTGTTTAAAAAGAACTTCTTCCTCCCCACTGTCGCCACATGCTTGCTCTGAGCGGATTATCAGATCGTTGGTGTTGAGATTTAATTACAATGTAATTAAATTCAGTACCACCTCAACCAATCACAGCAGATGTCCCCGCCCCTCCCTGAGCCTGGTTCTGCCGGAGGTTTCTTCCTGTTAAAAGGGAGTTTTTTCTTCCCACTGTCACCAAAGTGCTGCTCATAGGGGGTCATATGATTGTTGGGTTTTTCTCTGTATCTATGAAGCGCCTTGAGGCGACTTTTGTTGTGATTTGGCGCTATATAAATAAAATTGAATTGAATTGAATTGAATTAAAAATAAGTTAAACCACAGATATTTCATGTAACGTTAACACTCATCCCATCATCTGTGGTCGAGCAAGACGGAGCGCGGCATCAGCAAACACAAAGAAATGCATCGGGAAAATAAAACGGCATCTTCTGATTGTTTCAAAGCAAACGTGCAGAAAAGTGAAGTATTGCTGTATTACACGTGCATGTAACTGAAGGCTTTAATCTATTTAATGTGGCTGCTCTGCTGCGTGTGTGTGTGTGTGTGTACTGCAGCTCGGCTCTGCCATCCGAAAGAAATGCAGATCTGCAGCTTGGACCCAAACACGGAGCAGAGGAGAGAGACGGAGACTTCTAATGTGGCTCCATCATGTTGGTGCAGCAGAAACATGCAACATGTTTACAAAGATGTTCATGCCTTTGTGCTTTATAGTTACACTTCCCACTGAATTAAAAACCAGAAGCAACAAGAATTAATCTGTTCGCCGTGTTGTCATCATGCATGATCACATCCCAGTAACAATGAAGATATGGTTTAAGTAATATAACCCCGACAATAATATAAAAGCAGCGAGAAAGTCATTTATGTAACTTGGAGGGAAAAGCAAAAACATTTTAGTTCCTTGGAAAAAGCTCCTGGGATTCAATGTTCTGGATGGAAACGAGGCAACGGCAGAGCCAAGGTGTGATATTTTGATATTTTCTCCGAGGTACTCACCCCAAACATTTGCCTTAGGTCAGGGTCCCGGAAGCGGAAGGGAATGTTGGAGACATGTAACCTTTTGGGCTGCTGCTTCTCTGAAGAGTCTGAGTGCTGGAGCTGGAGCTGCTGAGAGCCCTCTGTTTGCGTCACGTCATCTGTCTGCCAGAGGGAAACAAACAGAGGAAAGACACAAGCTGCTCATTAGCTGCTACAGTATACTCTACCTCCTGGTCATGAAGTATAGGAGAAGAGGGGGTTGAAACAGGAGGGTGGCGGGGTACGGGGTGGGGTGGGAGGCCTGGCTGACTGACTTCCTCGGCGTCTGCTATTTTTCAATCAGGCGAGAAAGCCAAAGCGATAAACAGCCTATGACTTATAGTGTCAAACCTGAGGTTGTGCATTACAAATCCACTTATTAATCTCTTGCACTTAGCTCTTGAGCAACAGGGAAGATTGAAGGCGCTGACAAAAAGGCGTGGATATAGATCCCACGGAGCCCTGACATGTCTAGACTAAAGACACATTATTGGTGACGTTTGCACACAGCCATCAGAGTGCGAGGCCCAAAGCCCTCAGCGTTGTTGTTTCCATCATTATGCGAATGCTGTGCTGACATTTCTATATAAATGACGTGTCTGATGTCAGTGACAAATTCCACTTGTTTCTTTCTGTGACAGCCGTGATGAATTTCACCGAGGGTTCTCGTGGCTTGTCTGTTTAGATGGACCTCGTATTTGAGGCAGTTTTATTTTCTATGGACGAAACCTCATTGGTTAACTGCTCAGCTTATCCTCCCTTTGTATTCACTGCTCTGACATCGGTCCGTCTTTGTATTTGGTCAATAGGTTGCCGGTAAGTGTTTTCTGAAAATGTGTTTTATGCAAATTGATCAAATGAGTGGTTGCTGACCTGCTCGCTCTGCGGTTAAAGTTTAAGCTGCTAAACATTTGGCTAAAACGATCAAAATATTCGTTTTAGATGGTGACAAACAGCATCAGTATATGAGCAGCAAGTATCGAGCTGGAGCCAGAAGCATAGACTGTATATAAAAAATGGATGTTAGCTGTTGTTGGTTTGTTTTTTGTTTTTTACCTAAACCATTTCTGAGTGGATTCCTGTTTTAACCCTTTAAGACCTATCATAGAACCAAGTCCACCAGAGCTTATATTATATTTTTACATGCTGTGGAGCCATTTTTGGGAGCATTTCAAGTTGCTATACATCAATACAACCATTACAGCCTAAATTTTAATAATATGTCTGCATTAAGTGCATAGTAATTACATAAATTGCAAAAAAGTGCAATAAACTACAAAAAATTTGAAAATCGTTTTTGTTTTTTTAACATATATTTCTAGTTAGAGAAATTTAAGAAGCTTATCCCTCAAAACTGTAAATACAAAAAAGTTGCACAAAATAGTTTCTAACAACAGGAAATTTATTTTGAGTGTCTTCATAGTTTTATTTTTGAAATACACCAATTTTTATACACTGCAGGAAAAATGAAAATAAATATTATAATGCAAATTTGCAAAAAAGCAGCATATGCATCAAAATAAACTATTTCCAGCAGTGCAATATGAGTCCTAAGCATCCCAGAAACCACACAGAAAGTCATAAAGTCAAACATAACTTTTAAAAACACCAGTATAGGCTCGTGAGGCCCGGACGGTAAAAAACTACATTTCCGCTAAAATGACGTCACTTCTGGTTTCGGGCAGGTCATGGCGCACATGCGATAATTCACGCTGATGGACGTAGGAAGTGTTACAAACAGCTGATCGGATCGGCAAAGCGTGTTTCTGGAATATTATGTTTTTGTTGCTGCAAGTGCTTTTTATGCAGTTTTTGCAAAGCTATATGTGGAAGGAAACTGTGACCGAGGACAAGCTGATGGCATAAGATGTAAGTACAACTCCTCCGGTTTCATATGCAAAAAAAATTATTGCGCTAGCTCACGTGGTTGCAGAGCTACTGAGATTTAAAAATAGTTACACAAAACAGAGCGTGCTGCTCTGACCGGCTTTAAAGGGTTAAAACATTTGGTTTGAGATTTAGAAATGTTGACATCCACTGGGATGCGTGCAGCCTGTTTAGGGTTAAGCATGGATCCTCTTTCTGTGCAATAGTCAATGACTTGGCATATTAAATAAAAACAGCCCATTATAGAAGAACTGTAAGGCCTGATTTAAAGGTAACATCTTGATGTTTCTCTAACTGCTTGTTTAGCATGTAGCTGAAACACAAACCAACCGATGTGTTTAACGTCGTGCTTGAATGCAGGGTTGGGAAATGTATTTTCCCAAGAGGCCACAAGAGAAACTGGGACTCTTGTGGAGCGTCGCACCGATGAGTTTGCAAAGAGGGAAAATTAATAGTGAGCAGAACTGAGTTCAGCTTATTGGTGTGGCCCTCCACGAGAGTCCCAGTTTCTCATGCGGCCTCTTGGGAAAATAAATAGCCCAGTCCTGCTTTTAAAGCCTACTCTGCTTTATGTTCTGTTTTACTCTAAATGGAGCCATCATTTACAAAATGATCAGGCTGTGAAATGACATTAAAAAAATAGGGGTTAATTATGCAGATAATAAATCACAAGTCAAATCAGTATTTTCTCATCGATTCTGTAAAGTCTGACATCTTTTTGTCGAAAGGTGAGTCGCTTCCTGCTGGCCGTTAAACAGAATCCAGGTTAGCTTAAGTGCCAGCTGTTCACCAAACAACAGAGGTGCAGATATCACTGCACCAGGAAACCTACACTAAACTCTATCACCTCACACTAACTGGGCACATGAACAAACTTGTGTTTATTAATTTGCACCAAAAAGCACAAACATGAGCTGTTATGCACAAAAAATAAATAAAGTATTTATTAAAAAAACTTCTTATTAAGCAAAATAAACACGAATGATCTCGTTCTTCTGGTGATCTGCATGGTAAACAGGTGAGATACACATGGTGGGGGGGGGTCTGCATGCACTGACGTCATATGAAACACGCTGGTAATAAAGGGTCACACACACACACACACTTCTATACTTCAACTCTGGAAAGTGCCGACTGTTAGTGAGCGACAAGAAGTGAACTACAAACCATTCACTACAATTTCAAATAAAGTTTTAGTGTGAAGCAGCTCTGCACAATTCCTATTTGTCTCTGAGAGAGGAAAAGTAATTGCTCTCATGACCACAAGAGGTCACTCATCAAGAAAAGATAAATGCTGTGATTTTTTTATGTGTTAGAGACAGTGTCCATTTCTCAAAAGCAAGCATATTAAAAAAAAAACAATAAAATGAAGGCTGATTTAGAGCCAGAGCCTCTGGTAAGATACTAAATAAAGAAACGGCGAGAGAGGAGAGGGGAGAACGAGCAACGAGAGAGTGGAAGTGGCAGATATTGAGAACAAAAGCTGTTTGAATGTGATATGTAAACTGCCAGGTCTCCTGGGAAGTGCTCTCTGAGCATGACACACACACACTATACTCTGACTGGGAAGTCACATACACGGATGCAATCTTGTACTGATACAGGCGTGAAAAGAGAGTAGGCTGTAGCCGGAGTACAAGCGGTTCGAATGACACGCACGCACACGCCGATAACCCTCGCGCCGCTCCGAGCCTGTCAGATGGCTGCAGGCCTCTCGTAGTGATGCATTTCCCACCATTTAGGAAATGGGGTAGGGATTTATTCATTATAATTCATCATCACAGTATTATCATTATCATCATGATCGTAATGATGATCGCCTTTATTATTCTCATTATCATAATCACAATCTCCACTGTAATGGCCGTCATTTATTTGGTTTTTATGGCCCATTCCGAGATGGTGACATACATTGTTAGCAGTGACAGTTGTTTGATTCAAGGTCCCGCTTTGTCTTCCCCTGCAGCCGTACAGGTAGGGCGCACTCGTGACGGCGGCTTCCGAAGTCCAGCCTGCTCTGGACGCTGTTCGGACCAGAGGTTAACAAGCGATAGAGGACGCGAGAGCGGGAAGTGCGCTCGGTCGGCCGGCCGGCTACTGAGGAGTGGATTTGTGACAGAGAGAGACGGGTGGACGGGTCTTAACTCTGCCGTGTCCTCGCGCGCTGGAGGTTAATAGCCTGAGTAGCCATGTTGGGCCCCGGGGGTGACACATTGCAGACAGATGCCGGGACCGTGGAGGGTGACAAGGTACCACAGCCCCGCGGGTCAATCTGTTTCATCGGTCACACATGACACTATCGACCTTTAGCGTATGTTGCCAGACTACTGAGCGCCGCTGTCCTCCAGCTCCTCCGCCCGGCTTTTTATCACGGCAGGCGCAGTCGCGTGTTTGCAGACATCCAGATTAACTTTGGCGCGACGCTCTGACAGGCCAACGGCGCACCGACACCCCGACACAGGGGGCAAGTACACATGGAGAACACAAATGCTGAACGCCGACTCCCGAGCGCCTCGGACCGCGTCCTGCTAGCTCGGTAACTCCCGAGTGTCACCGCGATCCGCGACGGCTGCCTCTGCGCGTTGCTCCCGAGGCTCCGACCTGCCTGGTTGTGAGACGCTGGTGTAGCGGTGGAAAATAATTACTTCCGTATTACCATAGGAGGCCACCTTCAGCGGCGCTTTACTGTCCCGACAGCTGCTGTCACGGGCAGGAGGCGGCGGGATGCAAAACATGCCGTCACCGCCAAAGCCAGCAAACCTAAGAGTGAGAGAGCTGTCAACTCCGGCAACTCTCCGGCTTCCTGTTCAGTCATTTCTCTAAAAGACTCCCTTGCTGTTATTTGCAAATCGCCTGCAAAGTGCTCTGCTCAGCACTTTCCCCCTCCTCGCAGAGTGGCATTACAAGAGCATAATTGAAACTATCTGATTGGAATGCTGCCAAGCAGGTAGATTACATCCGATTAAATAGGAGCTGGGGTGGGGGGTTTCTGAGTCTTCGCTCTCAAGAATTATAATGCCAGAGATTTAATTCATTATTTTCCTTTTCCAGTCCTTCGCCGTTTGTTTTCTTTTTCTAAAGAAGCTGCAAATATAACCTTTCCATCACCTGAGAGAGCAGGGAGTTAAGTGTGGAGTGGAGGATCAGCCCCCGCCGCCTTCTCCCTTCGATTCATATAAACAAGTCCGAGACGGAGGAGTCATTTTCAGCACGCCGGCAACACCGAGACCAATAGATTGTCTTTTGCGATAGGCCGTTTCGGCACTAATAAAGCTCAGAAACATGAAAGTCTCCTCTCTCGACTAACTCTGCAGAATCAAAAGCTCAAAGCTGAGAAGCCTACTTCAGCTCTGAGGTAGGTTTTGGTTGGTAAGAAGCATCAGTGGGGATAAATTTTACATTTAGGGTTGGGCTCACTTGCATCGGGTTTGACAGCTAATCCAAACTATCGCTGCAGGAAAATATCGAAGACGCACGTGTAATGCCCTCGTGGCAGCCGGTGTGAAAACCGCACGCACAAGACGGATGCTGCCGGTGTGATGTCACCCGCTACGTTATGGATTCTGCATTTTAAAGTCCGGACATTAGTGTTTTGGCCGCTTTCATCTCGCTTTTCTTGAGCCAGAAGCCGCATTTAGACCCGCGGGTGAAGTGCCAAGTTATCAGCGAAGGCTAGCGAGCTAATGTGACAAGCCGCATTCATTAACCGTACAGGTGCATCGCACAGACAGAGATATCTGCTTTTAGCGTGTTAACTAACGAGCTAAAAAAAGGCTACTACAACACTATAGTCACCAAAATTGGAGCACAGACTTCTCGGACCATCTGGTGGTGCATTAACCACACGACGGGCCAAATTATTTGTCAGATAATTCCATTAAAATGCTCCAAAAGGCAACAACAGCACAGACGCAGTCGAGAGGTCCAGTTCAGTGCCTCTAATTAGCTGAGAGGAAGCCCATTTTCTGGACACCGTCTGGGCGATGATTGTGGTGGCAACACATGCTCATATTTCAATCTATTTAGATTTTTAAATGACATCTACGTTCTCTTAAAGGTTATTTCTGCATGTGGCCTCAATTAATTAGACCGACACAGGTCTTCTTCACGTTCGTAACGTGCGTCATGTTGGTTTTGTGATCTTATTGTTCTGAAAACTTTAAAAACACACCAGTGAACCTCTCCGTGGGACCGGCTGACGTGCATCTTCATTATAAAGGACACTATGTACTGTAGCTGGGAACTCTCGCTGCTCTAAAGAGTCACCAGAGACCCGACTGCGCATTAATGCACAGCTGAAAATAGTCCCCGACAAATGTTTATCTCATGATTGCTAAAAACTACGGCGCCCAGATGTTTCGGGACATTACCGAGCCTCTATGTTTGTGAGCGCCGTTTCTGCGAGAGCGTTCGGGCAGCGAGTTTTGAGAGACGCTGTCAGTTTCGGCCTTTTCGTGGGATTCGCCCATTTGCTGACGATAATAGAATAACAGCATCCTCATCCTTTAAACGATCCAGGAGAGTATTTATTTTAGGGAACACCGAGGATATCTTTGAAAAGGGAATTTACACCAGGGGGAAGTAAGCGACTCCTCCCACTTACAGATAACACAGTCATCCCCTTTTAATGGCGGCCTACATGCTGCCATCAGCAGTGTCTCTGAAAGCTACACCCTGGTGGTGTCTCGATCCCTTAAACACAGCTTGTGAGAGATGAGTGTGTGTGCGTGCAGGGCTGTAAGTGTTTGCATGTGCTCGCTCGTGTTTTCTGCATGCCCCTGTGTGTTTGTGTGCGCGTCTATGTTATCACAGTCCCCCAGAATACCCTTTGGAAAGTCTTCGTGCCGCTGACACGGGCTGTGAAAAATCTGGAATTGAGTGCTGCCCTAACGCCACTGCCTTAATTTGTTATCTGAAAAGAGAATGATTACTCATGAAATTCAACCAAACCTCAGACTATTTGAACTGAGCCAGATAACGAGCTCAGTTTTTTTTTTTGCTCGAGCAGAGCTCCCTGGCAGCCCTCTGCTACCCTCATCTCTAAGGATTTGGAGAAAGTTGGGGGCTGCCTCTCTTCCTCAAGTCGACTGCTTTCAAGTCAGCTTGTTTGAACACGGCACAGAGCGAGGTCCCAGAGGTCTGACTCTGGACAACGCCACCTTCCCAGTATAGACGATGGACTGGAGACAGAAGCAGAGAGAAAGAAGCGGAGACGGTGCCCGTGCCTCATTAAAACATACACACTCTCCGTTCTCTGCAGGGAATTCACGCAGAATCCATACGTTTCACTGAATTTTCTCTCTCTTGACTCTTTTTAAGTCTTTAAGTCGAGAAGATGTGCAGAGTAAAGCATCGTCGTGGGGTGGAGGAGCTGAGCGCAGCAGAGTCGAGTCAAGGGAGGAGGAACTTAGGGGGGAGATTCGCAGCGAGTAGCTGATCTGCTCCCTCAATCTGTGTTTCTGCAGGGCGCCCTAATCAAAGGCGCCCGGGCCCGTCTGTGACACCCACAGCAAACAGGCTGGGTCTGTCATTAAAGCTGGGGAACGCAGCGGTGGGCGACACCACCCCACCAGCCCCGGGGATTAGACTCTCTGTTTACACCCCGCTAATCTCGTCCCTCCGTCCTCTCGGAGAAAAGACGGGTGGAAGTGAGGAGAGCGTGGATGCGGAGAATGAAGATGGAGGAGCGCGGGGATCGCGCGAGAAGGGGAGAACATGAAGGAAGATGAGGCGAGCTCTCATCTCTCCATGGCCACCATCACTGGGCTCTCTTCACAGCGGGTGAACAGATGAAATGAAATCAAATGCGAAATGGAGAGAGAGTGGAGACGGCGAGAGATAGAGAGCGGAGGGGAGTGGTGGGAAGGAGGAGGAGGAGGAGACTAAACCTCCTGCCAAGTCTCTCCTCACTTTAAATCCTTGTGTCCCAGCCATTACTGTAAGTGCAGCGCATAACCACAGAGCGGTCCGAGTGCGTCGCACAAATCTTCAAATCAAACGTTGCTACATTACAGGCCGATGATGATACGCCGTGCAGCGCTATCGCCCTGCTTATGCTGCATAAGCGCTTTTCTGCCCCCAAATATTCATGGCTGCGCCGTAATTGTGAGGCTGGGAAAAAATCGAGTTATTAAAGGTGCTCTTCACGAGCGACCCCGATGCCTCTCAGCAGGGCTGTGGCCTCGCACTGACCTCCAGCAGCAGGTGTTTTCATACTAAAGGAGAAAAAGAGGTACGCAGGTCCCGCCTCATCTCCGCCGGCACTATCCGTCTTTCTAGACGCGGCTCTTAAGTTCGAAGCTAAGCGTTCTCCCTTTTATCTGCATCTACCTCTTGTGAAGGTAAATCTCAGGTCAAGGCGTTTTATGTAAGCGCGCACGAACGAAGTATATGCTATATAATTTAGAATTTCTCTCACAATCCGTTGCCAGAGGTTTGTTTTCTCCTTCGAGTGCCAACGCTTTAGAGGCATGCACTCTCATGATGGAGTGAAAACAGGAGCATTATCATGTCCTGGCACAGACGACGGTGTCTTATGTTCGAAAGAAAAATCTCAAACGCCCGGGTGTAGTTACAGATAATTAGCTGATTTCACTAAGCAGCTGTTGGTTTTGGCTGCTGGAGAAAAGTGCATCTCTTTCTTTTGCTCCTTTAACGGAGGGAGAAGAAGATAAGTGGGGGAGGGCGTGTCCTCCTTTCAGAGAGCCTGAATCATTCATGTCGAAAGCATGTCAAATCTCCTTCACGCAAATAAATAAAACAGCTCAGGTTGACATGTTTTTCTGGGAGCCCCCTAATGGTTCTTCAGATATGCGCTTTCATTTTAGCAGCGCATTCTCAGTCAAATTCGCCTCCGTCGTCAGGCGCCGAGCTTGGCCTGAACATCAAAGCCTGCTGCTGCTGCTGCTGCACATGAATGTGCAGCCGTGCGACTCTCGCTGTTAACCCTCACCTTTTAATAACACGGGCTGTTTTTGTGTCTGTGATGCAGGAAACATTCAAATTAGCGTCTGAAAAAAGAGGGGGGGGGGGAAGAAAAAATGACCTAAAAAAATGGGTAACAAGGGTTGGGGCCAAACATTTCACTTACTATTTATGTAAACATAAGAGAGAGAAAAAGTTAATTAAGGCTTTTGAAAAATGCAAATATGTTACAATAACAAAAATAGGCCAGATTTGCATGTTAAAGTAAGAATATGCAGCTTTTTCTGAACAGTAGAAACAGTGACCCCTGTGGCCAGAACTGGTAATTACAGGATTCTGGTGCATTCAGCTCATAGACAGTATACAAAACATGGGTGTAGCAGTGATAATCTCACATGTGGTTCATTCATTTTTGCTATACATACTTTTTTTGAACAAGATATTATGATAACTGGACAAATTCATGTAGTTACATGAGAAAGCAAGCGAGTTTAGTCACCAGCCAGCTTTCCAAAACAGTATTAGTCAACCAAACACACGCAGTTGCTGATAAGTCCAAATAATAGACTAATACTATAAGTCCTCACACTAAAACTGGACTGCAGACGTCTTAGACAGACCTAAAAAGCAAGCCATAACATGCTGATGAAAAGGAGAAAATATCCATAAGTCTAAAGTTGGGTATTTTAACACTGAAGCATATGTAGACCTACTAACATCTACTGGAAGCTGCTTTCTCTCGTGACCTCTGTGAACACTCTCCTGCAGATTTTATGGATTCAGGACTAATTTTGGTCAAATTAGTTCTGTTTTCTAATTATGGAAAGCTTAGCTCCATCTTTTATTATGCATATATTTCATGAGCCAGCCTCAAGTGGTCATTTGGAGAACTGCAGCTTTTAGGGTTGCGAGTTAGCTTAATTTCTGAGCTCATCAGCTGCTCATACAACAGATGAAATCACTTTATTAGTACAAACCACAAATTTACTGTTAACACACCCACTCAGTGTTACGTGTGCTTCAGCAGAATAAAACCTATTTGTTTGCACAATAGCAGCTTCCTTTGTACACTTTAAACTCCTAACTTTAAGAAATATTCAGTCACAATCACTGACAGTAATGAAGGCAATGCAACTCCTGCACTAAGAACCACTTCAGCACACGTTATAATAAAGAGAAGAAGCCAGTGTAGAAGGTATTTGATTGGTTGAGGAAGGGAGATCTTTTTATCAACAAATCCGGAAATGCACACAACATGTGTGTGATATATGATGTTAATATGTTCTTCTGCTGCTGTTACAGCACCACCGTGTTTCCCCTGCATGATAGATTTTTGGATTTATGGCTGCAGCACCGCGCTGCATTCACTGAGTGCCCCTGAGCCCATGCAGTGATTTGCACCTCAGAATCAGATGTGTTTATAATGCAGATTGCAGATTACAATATTGAAAATGAAATTGTTTTCAGCCTCGTCCCTTGCGTACAGAGATCTCTCTTGATGCTCTTAATCTTTTCATCATCTATGGTACATAACAGAACGAAATTGCCAAATTCTTTGCAGTATTTTCCTGAGATACATTATCATCTTCCCCTTCTTCCCTTCTGAAGACTGAGCCTCTCTAGGATACTTTGTATGTATCCAGTCATGCTGCCGACTTCTTGCCAGTGACCTAATTATTTGTGAGATGTTTGGGCTGATGTTTTTTAAGCTTTGAACAATTTTTACAATCTTGTTTTGACCATTTCTTAGGTTTGACTTCTGATTTACTGCCGCTGTACTATTCTTCTGTCAAACATGGGGTTTAATTTGCAGCGATTTAACCCTTTAAAGCCGGTTGGAGCGGGCACGCTCTGTTTTGCGTAACTATTTTTAAATCCCGGTAGCTCTGCAACCACGTGAGCTAGCGCAATAATTTTTTTTGCATATGAAACCTGAGGAGTTGTACTTACATCTTATGCCATCAGCTTGTCCTCGGTCACAGTTTCCTTCCACATATAGTTTTGCAAAAACTGCATAAAAAGCGCTTGCAGCAACAAAAACATAATATTCCAGAAACACGCTTTGCCGATCCGATCAGCTGTTTGTAACACTTCCTACATTGGATTAGACGTCAGCGCGAACTATCACGTGTCCGCCATGACCTGCCCGAAACCGGAAGTAACGTCATTTTCGCGGAAATGTCGTTTTTTACCATCAGGGCCTCATGAGCCTATACTGGTGTTTTTAAAAGTTATCTTTGACTTTATGACTTTCTGTGTCGTTTCTGGGATGCTTAGGACTCATATTGCACTGCTGGAAATAGTTTATTTTGATGCATATGCTGCTTTTCTGCAAATTTGCATTATAATATTTATTTTCGTTTTTCCTGCAGTTTATAAAAATTGGTGTATTTCAAAAATAAAACTATGAAAACACTCAAAATAAATTTCCTGTGGTGGGAAACTATTTTGTGCAACTTTTTTGTATTTACAGTTTTGAGGGATAAGCCTCTTAAATTTCTCTAACTAGAAATACATGTTAAAAAAAAAAAACGATTTTCAATTTTTTTGTAGTTTATTGCACTTTTTTGCAATTTATGTAATTACTATGCACTTAATGCAGACATATTATTAAAATCTAGGCTGTAATGGTTGTATTGATGTATAGCAACTTGAAATGCTCCCAAAAATGGCTCCACAGCATGTAAACATATAATATAAGCTCTGGCGGACTTGGTTCTATGGTAGGTCTTAAAGGGTTAAGGGGTCGTGCTTCTGAATGAGAGTTTATGCTCCAAACTGCTCCAGTTTTTGTTATTTGGTTCCAGTTATTTGAATCGTGCTTGTCAAGGCCACATTTACTTCCTAAATGTTATTATACTGGAGCCGAAAAGTTTGAAGACTTTACATGCTGTGATTTGGGATCTGTTGAAAAAGTTTCCTGCATGCACACAGACTTCTGTCAATATACAAAGAGGGCAGAACTGGAGAGCTATAGGCAAGCACAGATCATGTAAATATTGACTGAATATTAAACAATAGGCTTACTTCTCAGTGAAAGAAGGGAGAGGAAATGAGTAGAGAGAAATCACAGCATTTGGCTAAGCTCACACTGGTAAGCAGACGGAAGAAACCAGTCACGGGAAGAACAATCGGACATTTGTAACGTTATAATACGGATAAAAAAAGGATAATATGAAGATATTTTACTTGCTGACAGCGTGTTGAGAACAGTGTTTGCAGGTGGTGAAGGACACTGACCGGTGCGGTCGTGGTGGCGGGCGTGCTGTTGTCAGTGCCGGCCGGCTCGCTGTGCGTCTGTGTGGGCGTGTAGAGGGTCATGGCGTGCTCGGGCACCCGGCTCTGCCCGGTGTAGTCCTGCGTCGGGAGCGGGTGAGGTGCCGCAAACTCTGCGGGAATGCCATTCTGTGGGGGAGGCGGGTACTGGGCTGGGGTGTACGGCTGGGCCATCGCTTCTGGGGGGTTGGTGGCCTCTTGGTTACCCTGTGGAAAAACGCACAGCAGGAGGCGGGTGTTAGAACTACGGTTAAAATTAAACTTAAAGTAGGTTGTTTGACTTGTAAAACCAGCATGAAAGAAGCGCAAAGATCCCTGGTGTGATGTGGAAGGCAACCGGGGGGAGATGTCCTGCACACCAACTAAGTCAGGGGGAAACAGCCATCATATCACATCTCAGCTCATATTAGAGGAATCCTTGATCTTCTCTAATGAACACAGTTTATGTTGTAGAGCATGGCTTGCTGTTGGAGGGGCAAGAGTCATGGGGAATCTCAATTGCACTTGTGGCAAAGCACAGGAGGAAAGATCAATTAATTGATAAAATTTTGATTAGGGCCTTTGATTTCAATGACAGGTCTGTTAAACCAGCAGCTGCTCCCTCTCCAAGCTCCACTTTCATACTTTTTGCTTTATGAGCTCTCCTGCTCTTCGCCACCCCCGTCTTTGTTTCCGGTTATCGTGTGGACTTTTTTAAAGAGTTTTAGAAAGATTACTTTTCTCTAATTCTGTTTCTGCCGCCTTGAAATTTCAGATTCACCCAGTTTTATTTTCGAGGCTCGCACGGCCTCCGGCTAAATAAACGGAATAAATCTGCAAAAATCTTCTTTAAATTACGAAAAATCGTGAGCAGAGAAAAACAATGTGAACAAGCTTTTGTTTGCACCTTTTTGTACTTTTAGTCAGTACAGACATGACTCTGTCAGTAGAGTTTTTCATAAACTGTAGATAAAAGATGGATGTAGTTACCTGTGACACCGACTGTTTTGGTAATACTTATATCACAGCCCAGGACTAATGTTGTAATTCCCCTGTAATTAAATAGAATTTCAGAGTATTTTATTTGAAAATGCAATAAAATGATGACCTATACCAATACTGAAAGATATTGATGCTAAAATCAGACACCGAGTCAGAATTTTACAGTAAAAGAAGAAATAAATATATTGTAAGTAATTTTAGATTAAACAGATTAAACCTTTTTTTATCTTTATTTAATTTTCTTCATGATAATGTGCACGACCAAAGCTTTATTTTGTGGAGGTATGTAATAACGACAGGAGAGGTCTCAGTGTCTCAGTCACTCCCACTTTATTAACTGACTCTCAGAACATCACATATAGTAAGCGCCAAAATCTCCACCCCAGCACTTCCCTTCAACTTCCCGCCACAATTTGACTAATATAAATGTGACCGTTCTCCTTTACCAGCTTACAACACAAAAATAAATACTATAAAAATTTGCAGGCCTACAGTATGTGAGCTCATAATTATGAGCCAGGTGGAAGTTTCTTTTCTTTCACAGTCAGTGTTCGAACATAACTTTGAAAAACAGCGTCTCCCTGGACGTTAAGCGAGATGAAACCAGTCTGAAGAGTACAGTATACTTTACATGTAAGATAGTACTGTTATAGTATTGTTTGTTTTTCTGCAAAATTACAGACACATTACACAGTACGTAATAGTACTTCCCCTCAGGCGATACTTAAATTTACTAACAAACTGCTGACAGGATAGTTCTTTCTCTGCTGTAGAAATCTGACTTGTTACCCTCCGGTGCACCTGCCTTTAAGGATGGCTACACAAATATGTAATTTTAAATAAAATACTTTGAAATTCAGTTTTTAATACAGGGTACTTACAGTCTTTGTAATTTAAGGTGTTGCCTACTGTTTTCTGAGCATTTCTTCTGTTGGTCGTGGTTTTTTGAAACTGGACATCACAAGCTATGAGTGGATCTGACTGAGAAACCAAGACCTCTGCACTCTCGTACAGTAGCTACTTGTGAATCACCCAGTTGGCCAACCTCAAAACAGACTGATTTATTGCTGCATATCAATAAAATGGGAAGAACGCAGGTTTCTGGCATTTTTCAGACCCAGAAACAACCTTATGTTATGTATGTTCTACATCTACTCAACACCCAATGAACACGCTCATGCTTTTTTAAGACAGTCGAGACCTGGATGTCGATGCTTTATCTTTAAAAGACAAAAAAAAGGAAATTGCACCGAATAATCTCATGCACTGAAATCCACCAATAAAGGTTATCACTTTAAGTTTTTAGACAGTTGCACGTTGCAAGACAGTTGCATGGCAGACATGCATTAAATGCAAGCCTGAGTTTGTACTCTATGATCATAAAACAATTGCAGCAACACTAAAAACTGATGTAGGCCTACGTTTTCTCGACTGACCACAAACTAATAAGAGAATTTCTGAGGAACTGGACGGAGAATCGATTACGTCTGTGTTTGTGAAGTCTTACAAAGGTAAGGCTGAGCTGGCTGAGTCTGATGGAGATATACTCATATATATATATAAAGTTGCAGAGCCCTGTCACTAGCAGCACGCGCCCTTTGTATAACTCTGATCCATCCATATGCTTCCTGCTCGGTTTGCGCTGCGTTCCACGTGTATTTTGTAGTCTCTGCTCCTGACTTAAGTGATAGATGGCTCTTTGCAATGAAGCAGTTTCACAGACCCTTTGTCTCGTATGGATGCTTGAGATGATGAGCTGCAGAAATAATGGACTTTTCTGGCTGGTGCACATTGTTAAACTCGGTAATGGCTGGACTACAGAAGTGCGTGTCTTATTGTTACGAAGCACCGAGGTCTGCGAATCCAGACTAACGAGCAGAACGGTGAGATCAGTGCTGCTGGAGCGGATATCCATCCCAACATTAAAAAACACAGAGGGAAAAGGTGAGACAATAACGCCGAAATCCAATAACACCCCCTGCAAATACCCTCAATCAAATTTAAAGATACAGATCATGCGAGCTCGACGCATAAGTCTCTCGATAAGAAAGGAGGCAAAAAAAGCAGCAGAAGTTAGTCTTTATGATTGGAGGAAAACAATAACGGTAAACAGATCGAGAAGTTTCGGTCTCTTTCTTGACAAGCTGACTAGGGATGGTGTGATGGTAGATAAATGTGTTTTCTTCTTCCTTGCTGCTCGGCCTCCTTCTGTAGATTTCCAAAGAAAACCTATCCGGGCAGGAGGAGCCTGCGGTTTTAATGAGAGAGCCGAGCAACACTATGCTGTAAATGTAGTGGAAATAATTCTGCTCTGACGTGTTGGCAAACAAACCCCGGCCTAAACTGCGCTCTGCCAATTAAGGGAAATGCTCCATTATCTAAATGAAAAAAGAGAGAAGCCTTGAGAGAGCCGAAGGATTGACCAGCCTCCTGCAGCCTGCCGGGCCCAAAGGCTGCTCCCGCTGCAGGAGCGAACCCTCACTCCTGCCTGACCTAATCCCCCCTTCTCTTTTTCATTACGCTATATTTCTATCTCCTCTGTCTCTCCCTCGATCCCCCGCCCCTCCCCCCCTCTCCCTTTTATGCTCATCTCTTCCCCCCTCCTCTCTTTTTATGCAGAAAGTTTTTTAATCTCTACCCCTGTGCTCTACTTTTCCTCTCCCTCCAGTCATGGCATTATATAACACACTTGCATTGCAGGGCATCCTAATTCAAGGAAGCTCTTGATGTTGGCAATTTTCAACTTCTAAGCACCCGTTTTAAAGGAGAATGGGGTTGGTTACCTAAAAAAAAATAAAAAAAGAGGATGCACCTCCTGGTATGACAGCTGAATGTACCACCAGATCCTCTGTCCTCCTTTTAACCAGCCCGTGCAAGCTGTCGACACGTCAACAGTCCGGCAGAGACAGGAAGCTCGGAAACAAGGAGGTGCTGTGTTTGTACATCAAACGCCGTCCGTGTCATTAAAGGGATCAAAGCTTCGGCTTTTATTTTAGCCACTGTCGGGACAGATCCTGATCTGTGTTTTTAAGAATTTACCAAATGCAATTTAAGCGTTCGGGAAAGCGTCGTCGTGTAAAGATTAGATCCACGACTTAAGGACAAATCTTTGCTCCTGTTTTTTCTTTTGTAGGAAACCTCATTATGCTCCTTGGGTTACTTGTGCTTTAATCCAGTATATGGTGGCACCTTTAGGCTGTTAGAATAAAACACCGAGTCCTCATTAGTTTTCAATGAGATGCCTGCATTGGCACAGGAGAGGCTGCAGCAATATGCAGAGGCATGCGGCAAAAAGGTTGTGCCACACTACAACGCAGCGCCACGCTCGCTGAATCGCAGCCGATCGGGTGTTTGCACCGGATCACATTTTGTTTGTTTGTTTTTCAGAGTAATTGCAATGATTGCAGAAACTTTAAGAGAGGCCACAGTTTGGTGCTTATGAACGAGCGCGGTCAGCAAAATGAAAGCAATACCAAATCCCAAAAAAACTCAAGTCAAGAAGACTCCAGGAAGTAGGCGTGTCCTCGACAGACGCTTTCATGAATGTAGACGAGCTCAGGTCGGAGTCCACTGGGAACGTTTAGGAACATATTCCAGCTGAATGTGTGCATGAGAGCACGAGGAAGGAGAGGAAGCGCTCATTATCCCAAGCGAACCGCATCATCTGTCAAACATGGCGGCGATGCACGCAAACAAATCCTTACAGGTCTGACTGCGTTACCCAAACTCCCCCCCACTGATGCTACGTTCCTTAGGTCCCCCATGTGAACAGGTGGGTTCTCTTAATTCACTATTAGTTGATCGATAAAGCAAGAAAAATGACGCTCTACACGCTGAAAAGAAAATTGAAGATAAAAAATATTGTTGTTCTTGTCTGCCATTAATAACAATTAGATGCCAATCCAGCAGAGTGGTACACGCAGCAGCGTCCTGGAAGCCTGGAAACAAATTACGCTCAGCTTAAACCGTTTAGGTAACTACGCTGGAACGAACATGACAGAGTGCTTAAGATTTGGAAAGTCGGTGTTTCTTAAAGTGATATTCTGAATGTAGGCAAATCACTTTGTGTGGACTTTGGCATTAATCAGCAGGTGGTGCTGACTGTATTCCTACAGCTTATTCTCCTGCTCCTGAAATAAAACTCTTCCTTAACGACATGACATTTTTTTAAAGTTCAGTGTACTCTTTCTGCGAGAGGAGCTTCTGGTTTTAGTTTGTTTGTTATTTACTTGACAGTTTCTAAGTTTAGGGACATTTGTTTTTTCCCTTTCTCGCGCTTTAGCGTTAGCCGCGACACGTTCCGCTAAACTTGTTAAACTATCATCTGCCTTAAAGTGCTCCTCTGAGCTGGGGACGCAATCTGAATCGTTGCATTCACACATCACACAGGCCAGCGTATATGTGTCAGGTCTGCTGCCATTCGAGCTTTAAACAAGTGCGAAGGACTGAGACAGAGCCGAGTGACACACAAACAGCACATCAGCCCGGAGCTCGGGATCGGCGAAAGAAAACTACTAAAGTGTTGTAGCACCACGTCGCTGCCGTTTCAAAGGGCAGCAAGGCAAAAGCAAGGAGGCGGAGAGAACAGGGCTCATTAGTGAAACACAAAGTAGCGCTGGCTCTCGTATGATCTTCGCCTTCCTCTGATGTAAGTGACAAACGAGTTATTCGACTGGAAATGAACTGGGAGAAGAAGAAAGGCCCACGCAAATCAGGGGAGTTGTGCTCGTCCCGGCGCGACCGCGCGCCCTTTCGGCTGGGGCCGAGCGGACCCCGGCGAACGTCCGCGGCGCCTAATGAAAAGTCATCCGTGACAAACCGGGCAGGTACGCGGCACATCGCTTTCCCCTTGAAGAGGCTGCTGTTCGTTATGGCTCCGAATGAGCGCTTGTTAGACGGGATCCTGGTGAGTGTTTCTCTACCTGCAGGCCTGTTTATGAGAAAAGAGCAGGTCCCTTTGCGACACTTTAATGCCCTCCCCGCATGGCCTCCAGCCATGAGCCGCCTAAACCTCATCTCCACGGGCACGGCGATGAAGAATAAAGGCAACTGGAGAGAGCAGCCTTTATCGATCTCCCATCCTTTCCATTCCTCTTTCCCCCATCTCTCCTTTCACCCTTTCTACTCCTATTACTGAAGAGCACAATAAAAAACACTATGTCTTATCTTAAGCACTCTCCTCGTGTAAAATTGGATTGGAAACCCTTACTTAAGGAGATCACTTCTGGAGCGGAGTTTTGTTTTTACAGTCAGCATAAGGAGCCAAAGGGGTCAGAGGGAGGCCCGGTGGCGATGCCCACCGCCGAGGCTGTCAGTCTGGCGCAGAAACCCAGCGCGCGGTGCTCAGAAAGCTAGAGACGAAAGGCTTTCGCTGTTAACCCCGGTGTGGACGGTCAAGGCTATATTCCATCTCAGCAGGTACAAGGGCTTGGCCGCTCGCCAGCTACCCGTGATCCGTCCCCGCGGCACTCGCGGGGACGGTGTTGAGAGGCCGAGAGGAGACGGGGCTGTGCAAATACAGGAGCTGTTAGGAGGAACTCATAACGGCAGAGTGCTGCTCTGACTCATACGTGCGATGGAGGGTCAAAGAGCGGCGCGGAGGCAAAATACGGCGGGCGACTAATTGCGTTGCATTGAATCCGGAGGGAAATCACTCAAATGGGAGCGGGCTGATCAATCTCAGCGATAGGAGCCGTGATGGAGTGGGCAGCTTTATGGCTTCAGCTCCGTCACACACAGCCTGGATCATTTTTCAGCAGATGCCTTTCTACTTTACTCGCTTCCTACTGTACTACGCTAATAGTCTAAAGAAGCAAGAAATGTTCCTCCCCACTCTATACATTAAGCAATTCAACTAGATTTATGAAGAGCTCGGCGGCGCTTTTGCATAACCCAAACAGCGTGAATACTTAACATACAGCTCCGCCGCCTCATTCCTTCACGGAAAACATACACAAGCAACTTTTCTTCGTCAGATTACAGATGACATAACATTTTTTAAAGCGAACCTTAAAGCTTTGCCTGAAAACGGTTCCTGTGCCATCTAAAACCTCTCTAGAAAAACGCTCATTTGCTTTTAATGACTGGCTCACGGTGACAGCGGCAAACTTGCGACGAATCCCACGCGGCCGTCACGGCACCGACCCGAGCGCGGTTTATCGTGAGGAGCGAAACGCAGCTTGGCGGAGGCCGATCGGTTGATGCAACACAAACGAAACACTGAGTGGTTTTCAGCCAGCTGCATGAAAGCCTCTTGTTGTCCCCCCGCTCTGCCGCTGATGCTCGGTTAATTGTAGCCCCGCTCGCAGACAGTCGGGCGAAAAGACGGCCTGAGATGATTTCCACAGGCAACTGGCATTCATTTTGTCTCGAAGGCGCATAAATAAAGGCTGTCTAGCTGGGTCCATTTTAATTAGATGAGCCACATGATCTTACTCCAAGTTTCTCTGTTAACACTCACCAGAGGCTGCGGCATGTGTTAATTACAACCACATGCCACACGCCGAATCCAAGGTGTGCTGGAAAGGAGAAACTAAGACGAGGTAAACAACAACAACAAAACACCTTCAGCAGAGCTTCTCGTGATGAGGTACGTATTTGGTGCAATGGCTATTCCCCTCCCCCAAGTCAACCAATTACAGCGAGCGGGAGAGAGTGAGGGAGAGAGCGAGCGGGGAGATTGCAGAAGCAGCCCAATTTAATGCAGATTCACATCACACCCCCAGCACAGCCAAACCCTGGTCCTCCTCACAACTACAGTAGGTTTATGATTTCAAATGGGCAGGGGAGTGGGTTATTGTTTTGTCTCACATTTCCTCCCCTGCAAACTCCCATCTTCCCATTTTTCCATCTCATTTGTGCAAAAATCAATTCACGAAAATAAACACTCGGCTTCCTCGCCCCGTGTCCGAGTCAATTTAGATTTCGCGCGCGCTCCTGCCGCGCTTTTCCGAGAGCCTTAATCGTTTTCACGTGTCACATATGTTTCATCCGCTCTAACATGATTTTTCCTTGTTATTGGGAGCACTTATTTGCTCCGCGGCCTCGGATGAAGGTATTAGAAGGAGAGTTCATTTTCCCCCAATCCCTTGCTGATTTCTTCATTACATTGCAGCGGTGGCGCTGCACGCAGAGCCCCGCACCGAGATGGGACTGCTCTTAGCGGTGCGACCGCGAGCGTTACTATACCTCAGAGACGCCGGAGCGCCACTTAATAAACAGAGTAGACAGAGGATCACTTTGAACTCCTGTGACATGTAATGAACCTGTCTGCCGCAGCCACGGCGCTGTCTGGGCTCGAGCGCTGCGTGGTAAAAATGCAGATAAATAAAAAAAGAAAGAGAAAGGACCAAATAAGCCCGGAGGCCCTGTGAAAAAGCCATCAGTTACACATGGTTAGACTCGGAGCGTTTTGCCAACGCCGTAAGAGGAGATAATTGTCTGTTTCAGTGCCGTTGCCGCTTTTGTTGCATAACAGATATTTACATCTGGGACTAATTACTCCGCACTGGGTGTCAAAATTTGGATTAACTTGTGGGATTCATCAAAGTTTTGTGTTTAGACTCGTTTATTAACGGTGTGCCCATTTGACCTCGTCAGAAACACACCAAAGAACTTTTTCATCTACTTCTTTTTTTCGTTCTTTTAAAGTCGTCAGAACAAAGTGAAATCGACGTACATATTCCATTACCGAACAGCTGCTTTGAGATTGCGATTGATCACCGAAGGTAAAGACCTGAACCGAATGAAAACCGATAAGTGAACGGGCGGGATGTTCTGTCATTCTGGTCATACGAACCCGCAAATCAATCGTCACGCCAGGGGTTGCTCTTCAGACTGCCGATGAGCGTTTCTCCAGATTCTAGTGGGGATAGAAACGCCAACGTTGGTTTGATTGTCATGTTAATTCACTACCTTCATTTTTTTCCGTTTTCACAGGCAGGGGTTATGATACCGGGGCCAGAGTTCCTCGTGAGGACAAAATGCCATTACTTAAGCATGCAGGAATCTCGACGTGACATTCCTTGACCGCTGTGACAATGGCAAACATATGCAAATGAAGGAGAGCGCCACTGTCATTATGACCCTGTCACGGAGACGCTGACACCTCCCCGTGGACCCCAAGCATGTTAGGAAAAGGGGGAGATAAACGGCTGAATTCTGGGAGAACAGGTGTAACGGCGTCTCTCGTGTTATCTCTTTATTCCCTTTGCTCTGCTGCGATTCCCGTCGTATTTGCATATCGTTCCAGCTTCCGCTGGCCTATTTGCCTCGTTGAATCCTTCGCTCTCCTTTTTTTTTTGTCTTTGCTCTGCACTGGAAGGAGGGACAGGTTTACATGGGCGGGATTCTTTGAAGTGAAAAAGCCGACTACTCCCCGCTGTAGCCAAAGCTCATCTAATCAGGGGCTAATTCCAGTTATTAAGATTTGAGAGATAACTTTGATTCATCACAGTCCATCTACCCCGATCGGTTAATCACTGTCGCGCTAAGCTCTTTTTTAGTCATCCTTTTGTTTCCACTCCCTCTGGCGTGCAGAGAGAGAGAGGGGGGGGATAGAAGAGAAGGAAAAGGGAGAAGATATTAACAATATTAATGACCCGTGATTCTCGTCTCCTTAATGAGAAGGGTTATTAACTATGATTATCCATGATGAAATGGTGGTAATTCTTGAAAGCTTGAGAAAACTTGTACAATCACTTGTCTGCTGATTTGCTCCTGTGATGTTTAAGAAAGAGAAAAGGTGAGTGCGGTGAGAGAGAGGAGTCGGAGGATAAAGAGGCGGGGGTAACTCGGGGAAACAGCGATGCTCGCAGCGGGAAGCTGGGAGGCAGGCGAAGGCAGCCGTCTCCAGTCCCGCCGCCGCTGCATTTCGCAGAGTTAAAATCTGCCGTCTTCAGAGAGATGAATCCAAACTCTGAAGTCGTTCCCCCCTCTTTAAAACCCTCGTCGCCTCGACGTCTCTCCTGATTCCTCTGCTGGTGGCTAACGAGTGGGCCAGCGCGTGCAGCCAGTCGCCCATCTGCCGGTTGACACTGCTGAATGGCTGTTTGAACACCTATGCCACTCTCGCAGATCCCTGATGCAGCATTTCCCTCGCTCGCCTCTTTTTTTTATTCCAATTATAGGAAGTTGCATGCCTGTGGAGTCCCTGTCGGCTCCATATGATTCCCTCAACGGAGAGGGGGGGTTGCGTGGTAGGGGGTGCTGTCTGGTGAATCATTGATGTGCAGTCAGACTGTTTCATTGCAGATCTGTGTGCGTGTGTGCATATGGGGGAAGAAAGGGGTTAGCAGCAGACAGATAACAATCCTGAATTATGCATGTCTGTCCCTCGTGAGGAGTCGAGGTGGCGGGGAGGGGGCTGGCGACGGGAACGAGCTACACTCTCTCTCATCCCCGGGGACAAATTTGGATAGAAAAGAGCTCGGTGCGGAAAAGTTGGGACCGCCGTGAGCTCCACCTGACCGATTCAGACGCCTCTCTTTAGCTCGACGAACTCCTCAAACTGTGATGGCTGCCGTCTCGTAGGCGCGGGATGCCCGGGAAATGAGTTCGGGAAACAGCGTGCTCGCTGGTAAAACTGCTAACAGGACAGAGCAGCAGATTTCCCAACTTATTCGTTAGATATTTTTTAAAGGCATCTTTGGGAATTTAAGCACGGGCCATGTGGCAACACTATCACCTTCCCTAAATTACACTGTGTCACAGAAACACCTGCTGGGCCCATTTTAGATAATAATCCCATTTCTACATGCCAGTACAGCTCTCACACTGGAGAAATTGGATTGTTTGCATTACTGACCTGTGGAGCAAGGCAGTCTGGGAAAAGCAACAGCCTTGAGGCTTTATTAGATTCGGCCGGTCTTTCATAAACAAAAACCTTGCTTTTGAAAAAGGTACAAAAAAAATAAAAAATCTACTAAATGTGGGTAAGCGAGCACTTTGTGGACACACTCCATTTATTTTCTCCAATTAAATCTCTTTAATTGGATTGAGGGCTGGCACCTGGTTTACACTCTGTCAACCACGCAATCCACAATAATTGATGCCAGAGCCGAGGTGTCTGTGTGCGCGTGGGATGTGTGGCGATGGGGGAGGGATTCGGAGCATGTCTCACTACTCCACAATTTCACTCTGATCAATTTATCAATGGCCCGCCTCGCTGTCCGCCAGCGTCCACTGCACTGAGATGGGGAATGCCTTAACGCTTTAGTGTGCAAGCCAACACACACACACACACACACTAGCAGGGCCGGAGGAAGCAGACATACAGCAGCAATACTACAATGTATAAGAAAAAAATCAATATAAGAACATTATCTAAGAATGCGCTGTATTAAAAAGCACACAAAAGAAAAGTGGACTCTTTGTTACTGACGCCTTAATGTGTAACCATCGTTTAACCCTGAAGCTAAAATGGGCTGTTTTAACATGTTTTGGTAATACAGTGCACTATCTCCAAATGAAAGGTATCCTTTTTCTCAGGAAGAAAGGGCATTATCGTAGGTGGTGAGTTTGCATTTAGAATTTAAATAGCTGGTGACAAAGAGGATGCAGATTTTAAAGCTAC